>NC_056732.1:1359236385-1359303885 GCF_019279795.1 Protopterus annectens | reverse complement strand
AGGTGGGATTACATCAAGGATCAGCTCTGAGCCCTTTCTTATTTGCAATGGTGATGGACAGGTTGACAGACAAGATCAGACAGGAGTCCTCGTGGACTACGATATTTGCAGATGACATTGTGATCTGTAGTGAGAGTAGGGAATAGGTGGAGGAGACACTGGAGATATGGAGATATGCACTAGAGAGAAGAGAAATGAAGGTCAGCAGGACTAAGACAGAATATATGTGTGTGAATGAGAGGGAGGATAGAGGAATGGTGAGGATGCAAGGAGTAGAGGTGGCGAAGGTGGATGAGTTTAAATACTTGGGATCAATAGTTCAGAGTAATGGTGAGTGTGGAAGAGAGGTGAAGAAGAGAGTACAGGCATGATGGAGTGGGTGGAGAAAAGTGTCAGGAGTGATTTGTGACAGACAAGTACCAGTAAGAGTGAAAGGGAAGGTCTACAAGAGGGTAGTGAGACTAGCTATGTTATATGGGTTGGAGACAGTGGCATTGACAAAAAGGCAGGAGTTTGAGCTGGATGTGGCAGAGTTAAAGATGTTAAGATTTGCACTGGGTGTGACGAGGGTGGACACGATTATGAATAAGTATATTAGAGGGTCAGCCCAGGCTGGAAGGTTTGGAGACAAAGCCAGACAGGCAAGATTACATTGGTTTGGACATGTGCTGAGGAGGGATGCTAAATATATTGGGAAAAAGATGTTAAGGATGAAGCTACCAGGTAACAGGAAAAGAGGAAGGCCTAAGATAAGGTTTATGGATGTGGTGAGAGAGGACATTCAGGTGGTTGGTGTGAATGAGCACAATGCAGAGGACAGGAAGAAATGGAAACAGATGATCTTCTGTGGCGACCCCTAATGGGAACAGCTGAAAGAAGATGATGATGAGGGGTTCGGTCAGTAGAGTTACCACCTTTATGGAGAGGTATGATGTATGGCATTTTCTAGATATTAGGGATAAAGTTTTCTTTTATTGAGCTATTGATTAGAATGAACATGGGAAATGCTGTGTCTTTTGTTGTTATTTCTAGATATGCAGGTGGAAGTTTCTCGGCAGCTAGGTTTGTAGGTTTCAGTTTTTGTAAGTAGTTTTTATTGTTCAGATGGGGTCAGTATTGGGTGTGAACTGTGTATTGTTAGTTTGGAGATCTGAGATAGTGAGAGCTGTTGAAGAATTTCATTTGGTGAGAGATAGGATTGAGTTTGTGAAGTTGGAGTTGAATTGTGTTGCTATATTATCTCAGTTATTTATTGCTGGGGGGGGGGTTGTCAAGGTTTGCCGTGGTGTGAGTATTTGTTTTATGGATTGCCAGGGGAGTTTAGGATTGTTTTGATTTGTGTTTTTAGGTCTTCAAAGTATATATATTTTAGCTCAGTTCCTTAGATATCTATAGTCTTGCAGGGATGATTGTGTTTTGTGTTTTTCTATTTTTTCTCTGCATGGTCCCTTTTTATTAACAGTTGCTTGGTGCACCATGTTAGTCAAGGTGCAGGTATTGATTTAACTATTTTTGTTTTCAGTGGGGCCAGATTGTTAAGTGCATTCAGAAAATTTGGTTGAATTATGTGACTGCCTCATCTAGTGGTAGTGTTTCAGGGAGTTTTAGTTATGCTTTTTTAAGGTAGAGATAAAGAGATTGAGACAGAATTTGGTTACGGACCTGTTTGTAGGTTACTTGCTGATGAAATCTAAGCTTCCGCCTGATAATGTAAGGGGACAGGTCCCATAAGCTTTAATACTATTGGTTTTATTTGTGAGGATCCAGTTTAGTGTTGTTTCTCTGCTTGAGTTTTTGTGTATTCTTATGGTACCATTTACTAGTTGGGAGAAATTCAATAGATTAAAGTCTGGTGAATTTAGACTTGCTTGTTTGTTTCCACAAGTTGCTTAGATCACCTAAGGTTAGAGATTCTTTATTTAATTTGCTGTGTAACCAGTACTGAATTTCTTCTAGTATGACTTGATTATTTCTGTGGGGAATGTAAAGGCTTATTAGGCAGATGGTTTGCTATTGTTTTGTTTAGATGGGTGGCTAGAACCTGTGCATTATGAAATTAAGGGAGTTTATGAGGATATAGATTTAGCTGTGATGTGCTTTTGAAAATCATTGCTATTCTGTCTCCTTGTTTGTGCAATCTGTCCAGTCTTCTATTAATTAAACCTGAGAGTAGAATCACATTGTCAGGTATTTCTGGCTTTAACCGGGTTTCAGGGCAGTAAAATTATAGGCATCCGTAGAGGTCTTAGGTTATGTTACTGACACTTTGAAAGTTTATGTTCAGCAAAGGAGGTTGTGTGCTGTTGTTAAATTGGGGATAGAGGTGCAGGGGTTTGAGTGATAGTGGTTTGCAGATTGGTGGTGGATCCTGGATTTGGGTGAATGCCACCGCTTAGGAATAGTTTGGTGATTTTGTTTTGATGTGAGTAGTAGCATTTGGCATTTGTTTGTATGTGTTGATAGGAAAGGAACAATGACTTATTTGTTTTTTCATATGTTTGAAGATATGCATGTTTAGTACTGAGTGTGCATAGTTAAGCAGATATAGAAGAGACATAACAAGTGGCAAAAGGTTTGTGGAAGTGCAGGTTTGTGGAAGAGCAGTTATGTGGCTGTATGTGGGTTTGGAAGTTTGTAATGTGAGCAAGAACTGGTGAGTACATGTGAATAAGGCATTTTTGAATGATAAAGTAGTGGATATGGGATCATTCCAGTATTGTATTTATTGCCTATGAGGTATGTTCGTGAGGATAGGCTGTAGTTGGTAAATAGTGATGTGGTGATGGGGTGGAGGAATATTTGGTGAGCTAGAGTTGGGAGAAGAAAATATTCATGTTATGAATTTTGTAATTGAAATGCTGATGTCTTTGAGGCTATGGAACTCCTCATGTTTTGAAATGTTGTTGTTTAGGCTTCTTGCTTTAAGCAATGATACCTTAATTTTACCCTTTGGTTGGATATATTTTAGACCAGTTATGTATCTCAGAAGAGAGGTTGTCCAGTTTAAATATAGCCTATATTTGCATCTTTTTTATCATTGCACCAGATAAATATCTACTCTTCTGGAAAAAGAAAACCAGTGAATGTGAACACAAGTCAATATCAGTCTAACAATAACAAGCATACTTGGGGAGTATGACACCATCATCCTAGATGAAAGAAATGTGTAACCACTAGGATATAACAGTAGGTGTTTAAAAAGATCTGAATATGTCATCCAATGTGTTTACTTGGGAAAGACGGGATGGGTGGGTCACAAGGGATTTCAAAACTTTTGAAAGAACAAAGTGGTGATTTTATTATTAAAGGTGAAAGCAAGAACATGATGGTGTAATAAAGATGTTTCTTGTTTTAAAAAAGGGCAGGAACTGAATAATTTATTTAATGCTGCTTAGGTTATATGATATACAGCAATATATGTGAAGTATAATGTTTATGAACGTGAACTTGTTAATACAGTTTGATTGCTTCTGTATAAATGTAAATTTGCCTATGTCACAAGTAATAATTCAATAAAGGTGCACACAAAAAACTAAAACCAAAGCACACCAAACCAACAACCCAGCTGTAATGATGAATGGCCACACAATAAAGCCCAAGGAAAGCTGATTTTAATAACGTTTTCAATACAAATACGTTTTCGTCCAAGTAGAAGACTTCATCAGACATTACACACATTAATTCATTGATCTCCTTATATACCATCCCCTGAACTCACAGCCAGTCACATCTTTAATGTAATTAAAGTTAAAAGCCTTCTAATATGTTAAAATTAACAAAAAACTTGCAGCTAACTAGTTAAATATATGAATACTAAAAACTTCCTTAAAAACACAAACTCATAATAAATACATATAATTCATAACTGTAATATAAATGCAATTAAAAGTATATAAATTTAAATTGTTATATGTAAATATAAAATATGTCTTTTATCTTATTTAATGAAATAGTGAGTACAAATGATCTCTCTAATGGTCTAAATAAAAATTACTCGAGATTCTGCTATAAAATTGCTATAATTTAGCAGCTCTGAGTTTTAAGACAGGGACCAGGGAAATAAAATAATTTAAGCCAAATTTTTTTGTTGGCGTCCAATTTGGGTTGCCAGAATAATTCCCGATATTCAATTGTGGTCTCCCAAGATTTTGTGATAGAAAAAGTAGAAGTGGATCTCAACAAATGGAACCTAATTCAACTATATCCATTAAGATGTTTTCTTTTTATAAGCAACATTCGTGCTCAACAGATATATCTGGTCAACTACAGGCCAAAGATTTCATAGATCCAGAGGGCTTGACAGTTTTCATTTCTAGGTAATTGTTTTCATTGCTGCCAGAGAAAAGACCCAATAAAAAAATGCTTTCCAGTAAGAAAAAAATAATCTTCCAAGATATTAAACATGATATGTCTATAACAGTTATTCCCTAGAGGGTGAATTAGGAGCTCAAACGCTTACTTCAGAGTGGATTTCTGATATTGCTGGAGCTGGAAAAGTCCCAAAAATATGATCCCAGGCACCCAAGACATGTTCAATACATCTCCAACATGACGAATAATGAATCTTCCTCTGCATGAAAAAAAAGTGTAAGTGCATTTACTGTGTAATATTCTTCACTTAGGAGAAGAGAGAGCCTTGCAGACAGACTAGAGAGACAGGACATCTGGTCTTGCCTGGTGAGTTCCCTATGAACTTCCTAATTAAACACAAGGGTATTGTAGATCAGAGTGCACGTATCATGTGCTATGTCTCTAAGAAGCATGTCAAAGACTGAGCATGCACATATAACTGCACATATCCTTCCTAGTGCCATTTTGAGATTGCAGCCAGGGAGTAAGCATGCATGATTGCATCAGTTAAGTTTGTACATAAGTTGCTTAAGTTAAAGTCAGTAAACGTCTATCGTGATGTGTTTGTATAAAATAAAGCTGCTTGAACAGAACCCACAAAGACGTTTCTATTGTGTCCAAAGTGGGAGAGCAACATGGTGTCAGAACTGGGATTGCAGAAAATAATATTCAGAGCCATGAGTTGCAGAGATGACTATCTGAACATGCCTCCCCTTCTCCACACATGCGTTCCCAAAGGAATTGCCTACTGGTCTCACAAAGCCTGCAAATGAGCTACAACGGAACATCAACAAACACCACTCCTTAGCTGACACTGCAATGAATCCCCTCCTCATGGCCAACACCAACCTCACCAGCAGCCCGCAAGAAGGCACCAAACTAGCCAGGGACACCTGACTCACCTAAGTGGCAAAACCACTCCAAGCCAAAATGATCATCTGAAGGACATGGAAAGAAATGCACATTTCACAAAACATTTCCATAAAAAAATTTCCCAAGGATTCAGAAAGAGCCTCACTCGTGCATAAACCCAAATCGCAGATAAGACTAGCTGTATAATAACCACTCCAAACTGTGTGCACCATCTTCACATGTGTACGTGCACCTTGCCATATGATTTCCTAGGGAGACCGAAGGTCGTGACCCCTCCAAAACTGGAGCATACCCCCCCTTGAAAACACAGACCACTCCCAATTTGCCAACAAAGAGCCACAACACCCCATATTTACAACATGCACAATTGAAAAATTGGCAGCCAACAAAGTCCAGTGCCTTCATCATCTCCATTCGCACAGTTTAAATGAGCAATGCTCACCATACTGACTTATCTACAGAAAAGGATCCAGCCTCACCAGCTACTTCAGGTGCCATGATTCAGAGGAGGGACCATCCACCAGACTCCGGAGCCCCCCACAATGCTGTCTTCAGCTTTCAGTCACATCCACAGCCGGTACCTGCACCTCCTCTCTCACCAAGAGTAGACTGGCCACTAACCCATTTTCCTTGTTGAGTCACTGGACCAAACCAAGCAAATATGCACAACAGCACAAAAAAAAACCCAAAATGACTGTTCATGGCTGTATAATATTCTCTTGTTTTAGCTATCCAGCTATGAATATATACAGACTGCTCATGACTACATCATAATGAAAATTTCTCCCCTCTCTTTACTAAAATATGGGCCAAAGTAAATGGAAATGGAACAAAAGTAGAGGCTAGCAATTTCATTCCAATCTGCAAATGCTACTCTAAATAGAACAAAGACAAGGCACCACTCTCCCTGCAGCAAACTCCTCGCTCTGATAATATGCTGAACTCAGAACCTGACCACTGCATCATGGGTCTGAAATGGAAAATGAAACAGGCACCCTTGTGCTTGACAATGTCCAATGACAAGCAGCAGAACACAAATTGTACATTGCTTCAGAAAATCACAGCAATTATTCCTCTCTCATAGGACAAACCACCACAGTTTCCAAGTAACCCCAGCATCTGGCTAAATAAATTATTTTAGCTTAAAAAACAAGATTACGCAGTTGCAGTCAAATGCTTCAAGACAACGCTAGCAATAGAAATAGCCGAACCTGATCAGTGCACATAGTCTTTACTTTTGTAGTAGAGAGATTCACAGAAAATTGTTGGTTTATGTTTAAAGTGTTTCCAGTTTCATTTAACTAATGAACAAAATTAACAGAGCAAATCAAATATATTATATTTTCCACTTTCCTGGTGTATAGATTCTCACTTCAAACAGGTCCACTGTTTTCAACCATAAAACCGAATGTCAGCCTTAAAGTCAGTCAAGCTACAAAGGGTGAAAATAAAAACCAGACTGTACCACAAAACCATTAAATAAACCAACAAGCAACACTGCTACAAATGTCCGCTGTGCTCTGGCACTCAGAAATGCCAGCAATCGACAGCTTCACAAGACCAACCACTACAATCCTCAAGTATGCCCTCACATCTGGCCAAACTGCTTCAACTAAACAAAATAACTCAGTTTCAGCATGAACGCCTCAAAAACAGATCCAGCAATAAAAGTCCTAGCATAATGTCAGATGTAGCATGTCCGCAACTACCAACAAGCAGGCCTTCCCCGTCCATACCATGCTGTCGCCATCCCACTGCACCATGTCTGTCAGGCAAGAATAGCCAACCAGCCTGCAAAACAACCACCGCGGCTCCCTCCAGCCACCAAACCACTAATATAAACCCAGACTTTTTTTTTAATAACCTACTGAAAAATTGCTGGCATGCCGATGCACTCGCCTCCCCACCCAGAGCACTCTCGGAAGTCGGGCCCATGCAGCAGACCAGAAAGGCAGCATACTCGCTCCACGGTGATGGCCCTCACTCTGGAAGCCCTCACTCTGGAAGCCCCCCCCCCAAGTGCCTGAAAGCCCACGAATACAACCAGTGCATCAATGAGCCCGTGAGTCCGTCAAGCACAGCCCAGCCACCACAGGGCACAAAATACTAGCCAGTCACACAAACATCCTTCCAAACCGAAGAACCACACCTAATTCATCCCACCATGCACAGCATCACAAATGTGATTCGGAAAATTAAAGAAATGGACAGTTACAGAAGGGAGGGGCTAGCAGAGCCAGATGAAAGAAAATGGCCTACCTCCAATCGCTCCACTACTGCAACTATCAACCAACTCTGTTGCCATTACGATCCTCAGTCTGCAGCAACCACCCCCACAGTCCCCAACCTTAAATCCATCAAAATGGACCACTCAGCAATCCAACAATCCACAGGCAAAGACACTGTGGCAAACAACAAACAAACACCAGCATCCACCTAAACTTTGACCAACCAACCCTATCTAGTTCTTCCCTGCTACAAGGCCTACCTGACCACCACAGCAGTACCCAAGATTATCTCGGACATGAACTTGCACTGTAGCAAGTTCCTGCCAAAATGTGATTGCTTACCTAATTACACTTGTCTAAACCTCTTAAGCCCCTCCGTACTCTTATCTCATGACTTTAAATAAACTCCAAGCTTGTAAATATTGTGAATTTCCTAAGAGTAACAAAAAAAAAAAAAAAAAAAATTGTGTTTTGCTTTTTTAAATTGCCTCATGATGTATATTATGCTTGCTATTTTTTTTTGAATGTATGAATCTTACTCTTGTATTTCATCTCATTCATTATGTAACCTTTTTTGCATTTTGTAACCTTTATTGTACTGTATTGCACATGGAGCTTTTCTCCCCGGGCCTCCACTGAAAATGGGCACTTCTTGGCCCTGTGGACTTCCCCGGTAATCAAACTGAAAATAAATAAAATAAATAATAAATAAATAAATTTCCTCCCAATCCTCCCTGCCTCCATTTTACCCTTTTACTACCCCAACTCACTTAACACCCACTAATATCTATCTAACCCCTCATGAAGATGTCCCGGGACAACTTGGTTTGTTGCCAAACTTCATTTACAGGGGCACAAATGCATTATTAAACAAGCAGGAAGCATAAAAGGCTTATCAACTAAGGGAAAAGTACAGGTGACTGATGAAATGATTAGCAGAAAAGTAAAACGAGCATTTTTAAAGGCAACACAAGTATGTTTAAGGCAAAATGGGGCATGTTTAGAGTAAAATGAGCACAAGAAAATTACAATGGGCATTAAAAAAGATTAAACAAGCGAAATGAATATGATAAGGGCAAAAAGGGCACATTAAGAATAAATAAAGCAGGGCAACTGCATTTTTTTGGCAAAGTGCTGTGTTTTGGCATAACTACGGCTTTGTGTTGTATCAAGGGCATAGCTAAAGTTATTTGAAGTATCTCAAAGTGTGTAAAAGTGAATACAGTGTGTGCTTATTACTGCATATGTATTTCAAAGACTTTTTTTGTGTGCAAAGTGAAACTATTTCATGAAGTGCAGTCAAAGTATAGCCACTTCGAAAAGTTTCTTGTGCTGGGTGTGTCTATTCGCAAAGCGCCAGCATTACAGAGTGTTCCTTGCACAGTAAAGAATTGTCTAGAGAGGTACCGCCATTTTTGGGAAATTTCAGTGCGTTGTGTACAGTTTATTCGCAAAGTGCCATTACTTTGAAATGTTATGGACTCTGTGCTTCTCCTGCCCAGTTCATTCACATCATGCAGTCGTTTGAATTGTTTCTTAAAATGATAATAAATTACTTTAGCAATGCAATAATTTCAAAAGTATTACAGTGCCCTAGAAACTTATTTCACAAAGTCCAGTTACACAGAGTCTTGCATCGTGCAGTTATTTGATATGTTTCTTATACTGTTGAGAATTGATTTCGTGCAATACAGTAATTTCAAGAATATTATGTTCCCAAGAGAAACTTATTTCGCAAAGTTCAGCTATAATGAGGCTTTGTGCTATTGAGCAAAATTACGAGTACTGGTATAAATTTCCAGCATATGTGTATGTGTATGTGTTTGTGCTTATATGCAAAACCCTTCACTGGTATGTATTAATATGGCAGATGGATTTCAAAAGCCATTTGCTCTTGTATTTGACCAGAATATTGCAGAGAATTGGAGAATATTTGAGCAAGAGTGCAATATTTTTACACAAACAGCTTATTCAGCTAAAGATGCATGCACAAAGGCATTCATTTTGCTAAACCTAGGTGGGTCAGAGGCTATAGAAAGAGAGCATTCATTTGTGTATGCACCAGCAGTATATGAAGGAGAAGGTGAAAGCCATCATATTGTTGTGCAGTCAAGGGAAGGCCTCAAGTGTTTGAAGCACAAGTTCAGAGAAATCTGTAACTCCCCAGACAAATATTACACTAGATGGACATTTGTTTTCCATGAGAGGTCAGAAACCAGGGGAAACTTTTGCAGCTTATATAACTGATCTGAAAAACAAGGCTAAAACATGTCGGTTTGGTGACTTAAAAGATGTTAATAAAGAACAGGCTCATGTATGGTATTAATAGTGCTGGTGTGAGAAAGATCTTGCTTCATGACAATGATTTAACGTTGAGTAAAGCCATAGACATTTGCCAAATCCGTGAAGTGACAGAAAAACACACGGTATGCTTGCAAGTGACAAGAGCATTGTTTCAGCAGGCTCCAGAGCAAATGCCGTTAGCATGCAACACGTGGCAAACAGAAAGAAGTAGGCCTAAGCACATGGCAGCCACAGCCCCTGCTGGCTCATCAAGGAAACCATGTAGTTTTCCAGCAAGTTCTAAGACCAGTTCAGTTAAAAGAGCATGCTCAGTACAGTATACACATGAATCAACAAAACCCAAGTCCAGATACATTAACTGTTGCAATTGTGGTGCAAATCATGAGTCTAAAAGAGAGAATCGTGTGGCATTTGGTCAGCAATTCCACAAGTGTAAAAAATTGAACCATTTCCAAAAAGTTTGCAAATCAAGTAAATGTCATGCAGTTGTAAAGATGTATAGAATGGCCACACAAAAAAACAGGTTGATCAAGCAGAGACGCAGCAGTCAGCTTTCTACGTGGTTGGTGTATCAGTAATTGATGAAAGAGCTGATGCAGTGAATTTATTGGCAAAAAGCGAAGTGTTCTATACTGTCCAGATCAATGGTAAATCCACAGAGCTTAAAGTAGACACTGGTTCAAAGTGTAATGTTATACCAGCAGACACATTTGCTAGAGTGGGAACTAATGAGCAGCTCCATGTGGCCAGTAGTGTGAAACTTGTTATTTATGGAGGTGAAGAGATTCAAACTGCAGGCTCAGTGATGCTTTCATATTATTTGGCCAAGAACTGTTACAACTTGTTATTCTATGTAGTCAGAGGACCATTACAGTTTTTACTGAGTCTCAAAGATAGCTTGAGAATGAATCTGCTTTCTTTTACTAAAGAAGTTCATCACATAACTGCATCTCCTAGTTTTAATTTTTCTGAAGCCATTTTTTCAAGAGTATGCTGAAGTTTTCGATGACAGGTTTGGCAAACTTCCAGTTGTGTATTCCATAAAGTTAGACCCAGAGGTCACACCAGTAATCAGACCAGCAAGAAGAGTTCTGATAGCTATGCAGGATAAAGTTAAGGCTCAGTTGGATAAAATGGTACAGCAAGGTGTAATTTGTCCAGTTATAGAACCAACTTTATGGGTATTGTCTATCATAGCAGCTCACAAAAAAGGCTCAGATTAAATCAGAATATGCATTGGCCAAAGAGACTTGAACAAAGCATTGAAAAGACCATATCATCCAATGTGCACAGTCAAAGAAGTTGCAACCCTAATACCAAATGCCAATTTTTATTTCTGTTTTGGATGCAAAGAGTTCATTCTGGCAAGTGATGCTTAATCGCAAATCCTCATTACTAATCACTTTTGGTACACCATTTAGCAGATACAGATTTCTAAGGATGCCATTTAGAATAAATTCTGCAAGTGAAGTCTTTCAGCATGCAATGGAGGAAATATTTCTGGGTTATCCTTGTGCCATAATAGTAAATGATTTATTGCTTGGAGGCAATAGTGAAGCAGCATGACAGAAATCTAAAGAAAGTTCTAGACAGAGCATGTGAAGTAAACTTGATGCTCAATCCACTGAAGTGCAAATTCAGACTTCCAGAAGTTACATATGCAGGTTCATAGGTTTGTAGGACAATACTAGGATATTGACCCAGTGGCCCTTATAAGCCTAGCCAAGAATTTCACCCATGTTCCCACAAAGTCAGCACCTGCTTTCCCTGTCCAGCAGGGACACAGGTCAGATCCCAGGGGTATATTTTCTGTTTTCCATCCAGTCGTCTAAGTTCCTCTTAAAGAGGGGCTAGTAAGGTACTCTGACATGGAGAGGAAGTCTATTCTACAGATGGGGGAGTCACTGGGACACAAATCTATCCCACCAACAAGTTCTATTAATGTCACAGACCAGGTTGAGACCTTGCATGTGGGTTGCGGGAGTATGCAGCAACTCCATCAAGGCTGAGTCTGAGACGGCCTTTTATGGCAGACACAGGTCACCTCTGAACAGTCTGTATGAGACTGCATAGAAGGACAGGACTTTTAGCTTATCTGTATAGGATAGATGTTTGAGACCATGGATTTTTCTGGTCAGGAACCTCTGTGGTCTCTTCAACTGCTGCACATGCTTGGCAAGGTACATTTTGAAGGGGCACTGTACTTGAATAATGGGTCTGATAAGGGAGGAGTAAAGGGATGTTATGACCTCCTTGTTCTAGGATGAAATACTCTTACTTATGAAGTGGGCCATGTAGAAAGCCTTCCATACAATGGAGGCAACATGGTAGTCAAAAGTCTAATTGTGTGCTTAGTACATTGTTATTAATGTGATAATTAGTGGGGACACCATTGTTCCCAAAGGGGATAATGATGCATTTCTTGGCATTCAGTTTGAGGCCATGCTTTTGGCACCAGTCAGTAGTTTGGTTAAGGCCATCTTGGAGGATGTTCACATCACTAGGGGAATTTATGACAGTGCCCAGCTTGCAGTCATCTACAAACTTGGTCAGCCACAGACCACTGGTTTTGGCTTGCACCTCAGAAAAGTATATCTGAAACAGTAGATGCCCCAAGACCGATCCTTGGGGTATGCCACTTGTTACTTCTCTACTACTAGAGGTGGCTTCCCCTATTTTGACTGAGTGGGTTCTGTCAGTGATATATTTAGCTACCCATCTGGTAACATATAGGTTGATGCCTAGCTGGGAGAGTTTATCTATTATGCCTGAGTGGGGAATAGTGTCAAAGGCTTTGGCTAGGTCAAGGTAGGCGGTGTGCACTGTCTTGCCCTCATCCATGGCTTTGGTGACTGTTTTGAAGAAAGCGACCAAGTTTAACAGGCATGATCTCCCTTTGACAAAACCAAACTGTGTGGGATCAAACATTTGGAGGTTGCCAATGTCCTTGTTTATATGGTCCATGATAATGCATTCCATGGCCTTGCAGATCAGGCTAGTTAGGCTTATTGGCCTATAATTGCCTGGGTCAGTCCCTTTGTGCAGAGAGATGACAGTGGCTCTCCTCCATTCTGCTGGGATGAGGTTGTGCACAGGCTTTGGTTGAATAGGCTGCCTAGTGCTGCTGAGAGCTCTTTCCTGAGTTCATGTAGGACATAGCCAGGGATGTTGTCGGGTCCCATGGAGGCTGTATGTTTTGCCTTTGAGAGGGCATTAATAACCTGCTCCCTGGTGATGAGGGGAGGGGGACAGGTGCTGGGGATGCCCTAATTTACTGATGGGGGCATGGGGGGGGGTGAAGTTTTTACTGAACATGTCTGCCAGCAGGTTGGCTATATCTATTGCATTTGTGTATGTGGTATTCTTGACCACCAATTCAGAGCAGATTTGGGAGTTACCTTTGTGACTGTGGATGTATGCGAAGAAGCCTTGTGATTGTCCTTGGTGAATGTGGCCAATTGTGACTCAAAGTTAGCCTTAGAGGATTTTGCCAGTGACCTTATTTACTTGTAAGTCATTTATTTTCCAGTACTGGCTTGAGACCAGACCTGACCAAGCAAGCAGCTTTTCTTGAGATGTCAGCACCAGACAATGTTCAAGCTCTACAGTGTTTCTCAGGCCTGGTTAACTATTTAGGCAAATTTGTATCAGACTTCAGTGAGTTGACAGCACCTTTAAGAGAGCTAACATGCAAAAATGTTGCATGGTCATGGTTAGAACAGCACCAGAAGGCATTTGATGACCTCAAGCAGAAAATTGCCACCCTACGTATATTAAGATACTATCATGTGAAAAAAAACAGTTACGCTTACCTATGATGCTTCAAAATTTGGTCTTGGTGCAGTTATACTTCAAGAGGGCAGACCAGTAGCCTGTGCATCTAGAATACTTACCCAAACTGAGATGCAGTATGCTCAAATTGAGAAAGAACCTTTGGCAATAGTATTTACATGTTCCAAGTTTCATGATTATAGTTATGGTCGAGCTATTCAGATTGAGACTGACCACCAACCTCTAGTTACTATTCTAAAGAGCCCTATGCATTTGGCTCCAGCAGGATTACAAAGAATGATGCTTAAATTGCAAAAGTTCAACTTCAAAATTGTTTCTATGAAAGGCAAACTACTCTGTCTGGCTAATACCTTATCCAGATCACCGAGGAATACAACCAAACAACTTGATGCAGAGAATTTTGACTTTGACATGATGGCTTTGCATAATTTTTCTACCACTAGGCTTGATTAGTTGAGGGATCACACAAAGACTGATCCAGTTTTGCAAAAGCTCAATCACTACATTAATTTTGGATGGCCGACAAAGCAATCTAGTGTACCACCTGAAGTGCAAACCTGTTTTCTTTACAGAAATGAAATGTTGATGGAAGATGGCATTATTTTCAAAGGTCCTAAAATTGTTGTTCCTGCTTCCTTACAACATGAGTACATCCAGATTTTGCATTGTGGTCACTCAGGTTCCACATCCACTAAGAAGCGAGCGAGAGAATTAGTATTTTGGCCTTCATTACTGAAAGACAATGATAAAGTGCTTTCTTATTGTTCACTATGCAATAGTACTAGACCGCATTTGCAAAGGGAACCACTTCAGCTAAATCCAGATTTTGAACCATCTTATGCTACCTATTAATTCCAGTTTATTAAGACCATCAAGGCTCAATTATTCAAGAAGCATTCTATCCAGAGGTCCACTTATGACAAGTGGAGCAGATTTCTTCATCCGTTGTGGGAAGGAGAGACAGTGAGAATACAAATGGTGAAAGGTTTCGATCGGGTTAGTCAAGTTACAGGTATATGTCCCGAGCCGAGATCCTACCTTGTAGAAACTGAGGGTATTGAGTACAGGAGAAATCACAGGTATCTTCTTCCTTTACTAGAATCATTATCATAACGTTTCTGTGACACAGACTCTAGATATCAGAGTGAATCAAATTTTGTTCCCATTCCAGAGTGTATTCCTACCTCTGATTCCATTAATGAAGATGTTTCAAACAATTGTAACATAAAATATTTTGCAGAGACAGCTCCAGTTGCTAAGCCCAATTCCCGTTTTTATGTCACACGATATGGACGGGCATCCAGACCCAGTGTGAAATATGCAGCAACATGGACTTAACTGTGTATATATGTATCTTATCTTGTGTAAATGCATGATTGAGAATTGTCTGTGACATCTACATGACAAATAGATTCATAACAGTGCATATTTCATTTTTTCAAGAGGGAGAATGTAGATCAGAGTGCACGTACCATGTGCTGTGTCTTTAAGAAGCATATCAAAGACTGAGCTTGAATGTATAAATGCCAGGCACGTCCCATTCTTAATGCCATTTTGAGAGTGCAGCCAGGGAGTAAGAATGTATGATTGCAGCAGTTAGTGTGTATATAAGTTACTTAAGTTAAAGTCAGTAAACTTCTATCGTGATTTGTTTGTATAAAATAAAGCTGATTGAACAGAACCCACAAAGACTCTTCTATTGTATCCAAAGTAGGAGAGCGACAGGTATGTTCTTGTTTCCATTAAATAATGTGTCCCTACAATGAGTATATAACTGAGAAATGTATTGGTTGTGATGGAACTCCCCTGTGAACATTTTGTAAATGTAGAAGAATATAGGAAAAGGTTAGTGCAAAGTAACTTTCCTGTCTGTCATGTATAATTTTAAAGTATGGGAGTATTGTCTAGAAAACTAGAAATGCCTGAGCTTTAGAGCATACACATTCTTCAATGGCTGAACTATAGGGACATGAGACAGTCTTCTAAGTTGTTCTCAAATTATCAGTTATTTGACCCCCTTCTTCTAAAAGAAAAGAGCCACATGGAGACAGGAAATTGCTAAAGTCCACCAAATGGGAAAAGAATAAAACATTGCCTCTTTTCCAAGATTCTGCAACATATCCTTAAAATGAATGGACTGCGTTCATATACTATGATGTGCTTATCAAGTTTAAGATTCTTGAGATACCTAAAGTGGGAGTTCTTATCAAATTCCATTTGTAGGTTATGCACCTCCATGTCTATTAAGACAACACAGTTGGATTTTTCCAAGACGTCCGGCTCTGGATTTGGCATCAGAGAATTTTAACTCTTAAGAGTAGATAGGTAAAAAGACATAATAGCTTTATTCTATCTTCCAACTTGCCTGGATAAAATGTATATGAAGAGACTTTCCAAAATGAAGAAACGCTTTCAGCTTACAGGCATCAGCAGGTGAATGCTATTCCAAGTAGGCCAAAATGTCTGTTATAAAAATGCCTTGCAGAACTACTGCATTTACATATTTAGAGATCGCTGGGATCACTGGCTAGCTTAACTATCAGAAATGTAAAAAAATGGAAAAAAAATCTAGAAACCAATAAAGTGCTGTTAGAAGGAAGAAGGTGGAAAATGGCATCATAGATCAATGAATGTGGACATATTAATCGTATAGTCTGAAGCAAGACCCCAGAGAACAAGGATTTCCCAGAGTTTTTTGAATAGACAGACATGGATAAGTATGAAGTACTAAGTCAATGATAGAAAGCACAACCTTGCCTGTAGGCTTGTGGGGTGGTAGCCTGATTTTTCTATGGATGTATGCATGCTGATGTGAGTTCCTAAGGGTAGGGGCTATAGAAGATACCAGAGCAAAATGGAGTGATGTCAGAGATAAACTGTGTCTGACTCACTGTGACATTCAAATTGAGTTTGATATGTAGGAGCCCACCCTCACCACTGTATTGGAGCCTTGATAACTATTAGCCAATGCCATAGTGAGGGTTCAAGTATATAAAACTGTTGAAGTACCATTTAAGAGTATGGCCACCCTACTTTACCAAAAGCTTTTTCTGCATTTAAATGCATTAACCAGATGATGATCCACAACGCTAACCAGAAAACAGTGGTATTGCAAGTATCGACATGTTACTATCCATGTGTCAAGCAACAGCCACGGCAACTGCTAAAATATAAGTACAAAATTTGGCCAGGATGCAAGCCCCCTTCAACCCCTTTGTGGGGGGG
This sequence comes from Protopterus annectens, assembly GCF_019279795.1. Taxonomy (NCBI): domain Eukaryota; kingdom Metazoa; phylum Chordata; order Ceratodontiformes; family Protopteridae; genus Protopterus; species Protopterus annectens. The sequence goes on along the minus strand of NC_056732.1, from coordinate 1,359,287,113 downwards.
GGTTACCGTTTCCCCCTTCTAATTATACATACCAAATCCCCAGAATGCAGAATGTCAGGAAAAGAGCATCTGCACCAGTTCTGAGAATTGTGTGATCTTGCAACCCTGTCAACCATCTGTGTAGTCAACCAGATTATTTCGACTAAACAGATGTGGACCAAATGTAGTTTCAATGAAATTAAGAAACTGCTTTCTTGATTTCACTTACTTATTCCTCTGTGGATAATTTACGGATTTCTACAGTGGAATTTAACTGTTTTATTGACAAGACTATCTGAACAATGTCGGGAAGATGGAGTTCAACTCAGTGTGGCTGTCTGGGAAGGAAGACCCCTGTGCCTGTGGGTTCCTGGGTAGCTGTGTGGTCAATGGAATCACAGTGGTGTTTCATTCATTACCAGCAACAGTACTGGTTTCACTTGAAACTTCTAGTAAATGAAGACACAAGCAAGAAAAGTGAAAAAAGTACTTAGTGTTTGGCATGGGATAAGGGATTTGGTTCCTCATATTCTGAGAGCAGAACAGAAAGAAATTATTTTCTGTCAATTTTTTGTGTTTGTCTGTACTTCTTGTAGTTCAGGGTACACATACAACATACAAACTTTTCTGCATATGGTTAGCAAGTACAGGGTTCCAAATTTATTTATTTATTTATTTGTCCTTTGGTAACCTGGAAAGTCTGACTGAACCAACGGCTTATTTTTACCAGAGGTCAGGGGAGAAAACCTCCTCAACAAATTCAAAAACATTTAAACAATAGTTGATGAGTAATTACATAAAAGTGGAGAAAAGCCTCTCAACAGATTCAATATTTTACAATGAGATGGGGAGGAAGGCTCCACAAACACATATAAAATATTTTACAATAGCCGATAAGTAAATATACACAAGAAGAGAAAAGCCTCACAACAGAAAAAAAACTCTTTACAATAAATGTGGGTGTACCTTATATACAAGGGATAAGAGCCCTCACAACAGATTGAAATACATTTACAGAATATTGCTAGGAGAAATTGTGATCAAGAATACAATAGTAACAAGACACTTTGCAGAACTGGATAGCTATTATTGAGGAAAGTAAAATATAGTTATTCAAAATATGGACTGCATTTCTAGTAATATACAGGGGTAAGAAATAATAGAATATTCTGTTGTCAAAAATACGTAGAAAAATAACATGACATGAAGAGAAGTAATGTGTTGTAGGGAAAGTTAAGGACATGGAGAGAGAGAGAGAGTTGATTAATATTAGATGAGAATGTTATGGGAAGACACTAGAAATTAAATAAATAGTAGTATTTGACAGCTACTAAGATGAAGAGGTAGAAGAGCACACAGTAGTATGATATCATTAAAGTGAGAGCGAGCTTTGATGTCATGTCACTACTGCAGTTCCATAATAATTTATCAAATTACCACATCTTTAAATGGCATTTCACCAGAAATGCCACTAGTCTAACCATTCTGACCGAGATTGCAATACATAAGGGATCAGGTAATTTGTCCTTTCCCTTGTGTAGTGCGATCTTGGAGTTGGCATATATAATTAGAGGGGGATATGGGGGGCACGGCCTCCCACATGTGGGGGTGGGTTCAATGAATGGCATTTCCAATTAAATGCTGCTTGACATTGTGGCCATTCGATGAATTAATATAGACCCCATTATTACAGATATGGAAGTGTTAGAGAATCAGAGTGTGAAAGCCAGAATCATAGCAAGTAGGTGGTCATGCATCTGTTTTGATGGATGTGCAGATAATAGACCAGGTGTCAGATAGATACATTTTACATTGGTCTTGTAATTGACAATGTTTCTAGTATGTTTAATGGCTATGGCGATAGAGTTCCAGGTGTGGTTTAAAGGTAGTAAGGAACATTTTGACTTCAGAATTTTCAACACATTCTCAACATGTGATATGTGTATATAGAAATTGTTGTTGCTTATCAGTGAGTATGCTGCAAATGAATTGCATGCATGAATGCAGCTGTCTCAAGTACTACATCTGAATGCATATGCTTTGTAAGCAGGTTACAATAGATGAATGTTTGTTTGTCTTTTTGGCTTTTCCCAGTTAGGGGTCGCCACAGCGGAACTCCGGTCTGCTAATAATTGGCAGTAGATTTTTATGGTGCCGAGTTGCCAGCCCGATGCCCAACCTTCAATGAAGTTACGCCCATTCACGCATGTCTTTCGAATGCCACTCGACCGCAGGTAGGACATGCAGACTCCACACAGAAGGCACTCCAGCCAAGAATCGAACAGGAGAACCTCTTGCTGTGAGGCAACAATGCTAGATGAATACGGGCATATATTCAGTTCAGCAAAATTACATGGTGAGCATGCATATTGCAGTTTTTTTTGCTAATTTCTGTATTGAAAATGCTGTGAATGTGCTTGCATATGGATGTTTCTGTGTGTGTGTGTGTGTGTGTGTGTGTGTGTGTGTGTGTGTGTGTGTGTGTGTGTGTGTGTGTGTGTGTGTGTGTGCATGTATGTGCACATAAAGACATCTGTGCATGTCCGCTCTGTCTGTTCATGGTTATATCTCTTAGTGCTTTGAAAATGTATCTTGTAGGCATCTGTTGTGATATGTTGCCATTGAGCTGTGCTTTAAAGCACACAGGCTATGTTTATTGTCAGAGGCACTTTTTTCTTAGAAGTCAATGGGCCACTTCCTTTCCACCAGATGTTTTCCTCATATGGTATTGCTGTTTCTGTTTTTTTTTGTTTTTTTTCAGATTTGGCAGTTTGTGGCTTTTAATGTCTCAGCCTGAAAGAAACTAAAGCAGGGCAATGTCCCTTGAAATAGAAGGGACTTTTGTATTTGCTGTTACTTAGACAGAACATTACTAATTCAAGATTCTTGCTCAGAAAAGAAAATTCTGATGAGAAAATATTTGTTCATCTCCATGGAGAATACAAACAACAATGGACCCTGTACTTTTTTGCCATGTTTTAACTTGGTGACTAAAGTATTGTATAGCAGCTGGTAAATATAGATGCAAACCTCAGTAGATCTGATACTTAAGTGTCTTGTGGTGTTATTACTTGTTTCTGATTCACCCACCTACAGACATGGCTAAGTAGCGACCTCACACTACATCTGAATAAACATTTATTAAACTAACACAGACAACAAGGAAAATATAAGTTTGAGAAGTCATGCATGCCTTTTTAGCAAGTACTGAAGAAAGAAAAGTTTCAATTTTCCTCTTTGTGAGACAAATATGCACTCATCTTGCTTTAAGAAATTACTCATTTGATACTGAAGTACCCAGAGAAGAAAATGTGATCTTACTCATCTGAAACCAAAGTACGCAGATAAGGAAATTACATCAGACTACTGTAAATTCTAAAGAGTTATTAATCAGATCTGAAGCACCAATCTATTTTGCCATGTAAAACTTAATCACTATATGACTGAAGTCACACCCATTTTTTTGTAAATCTTGGAGAATGGAAATGACAGAAGGACAGGGAAAACAAAAAAGCAAAATGACACACTAGTGTAATCAAGTTAACTCAGGTTCTATGCAGGTAGATCATATGGGAAATGTAAGTGCATTGTTTTAAGGATTAAATCAAAGCATTACCTGCTGTGTTGGGAGCTCACAGACTAAGACCCTATCATAATCAAATACTTTTTGCCTCAAGGTAAGCCACATTGGGCTTAATAACTCTAGTCTAGTTATGGATCTAAGCAAAAACAGACCCAAAGAGAAACAAGAAATTGCTTTCCAAGGTGCTGTCATGTGTAGTATTTTAAAATGCATGCATACATTAGCAGGACAAAGAAATGTGATTAAACCCAAACATAAACCCAAACATAAAACTACTATTCAATCTCAGCCTTACCATAGGATATGTACCCAAAGAGTGGCGTACAGCAACAGTGGTCCCTCTCCACAAAGGTGGTGCCTCAATGGATCCTGGAAACTATTGCCCCATAAGTCTGACTAGCTTGGTCTGCAAAGCTATGGAAAGGATCATCATGGACCTCAAAAAAAAAGATATTGGGGACCTACAGACACTGGATTCTACCCAGTTCGGCTTTGTTAAGGGCAGATCCTGCCTCTTAAACCTGGTCAATTTCTTTGAAACAGTCACCAAGGCCATTGACGAGGGGAAGGTGGTCCACACAGCCTACCTGGACCTCGCAAAAGCCTTCGATACAATACCCCACTCGGGCATTATAGATAAGTTCACCAGCTTAAATATAAACCCCTATGTCACTAGATGGGTTGCAAACTGGCTCAAGGACAGAACCCACATGGTTAGAATTGCTGGACCCATGTCAGACTCCAAACCAGTTACAAGTGGCGTCCTACAAGGCTTAGTCCTGGGACCTCTCCTGTTCGGTATATATTTCTCATAGGTACAGGCCAACACGGAAGGACTGTGGCTGACCAAGTTCGCAGATGACTGCAAACTGGGCGCTATAATCGACTCTCCAGCCGACACAAGCATCCTCCAAAAGGGCCTCATAGAAACAGACAACTGGTGCCAGAGCCATGGCCTCAAGCTAAATGCCAAAAAGTGTATAGTCATCCCCTTTGGCAAAAACAAAGTGCACACAAATTACCACATCGGTGGTAATCCATTAAGTACGGAAGAAGTAATTAGGGACCTGGGGACCCAAGTTGATAGCAATCTCTCATTTGACAACCACGTGGCCAAAGTGGTTAGAAAAACATTTTATATAGCCCACCTAATCATGAAGGGATTCACATCTAGATCAGGGGAGGTCATCGTGCCTCTTTACTCATCCCTCATCAGACCCATAATTGAGTACAATGCCCCTTTTGGGATGTACCTTACCAGACACCTGCAGCAACTGGAAAGACCCCAAAAGTACCTCACCAAGAGGATCAAAGGGCTCAAACAGATGCCATATGCTGCCCGGTTAAAGAAACTCCAGCTCTACTCAGTGGCATACCGCCTGCTCAGAGGCGATCTGTGCCTGACGTATAAAGCCATGTCCAACCCGGAATAAATGGACATGCTGCACCTCAGAAAATCCAAATCCCATTGAGCTACGCACTCGAGAGACTTGAACCTCAGCACTGAAATAAATAGGACATGCTGGAGGGACAGATTCATAACCCAGAGGCTCCCTTCACTCTGGAATAAAATCCCAGTCCAGGTTAGGCAGAGTCCCTCACTGACTCTCTTCAAGAGGAATCTTGATGAGTGGATGGGGGATCGTAGGTTTACCCCGGGTATCACTTCTGTGTCACTGTTAGACAGAGGCACAGTATACTAACCTCGAAAAGGGGCATAGCAAAATTAATTTAAAATGGGTGGCGAAAGCCAAGCACATTCTGGCTAGGCTTATAAATGCCCTAGGGCAGATAACCTAGTATGAACCTATGAACCTATGATTAATTAACAGTGCAATTAATATTAAAATGATGTAATTATGTACCAAATTTATTTATTATGAAATTACTAATAGTTCTATCATACAAACATAATGTTTGATTATTAATACTACAGTGCAACTCTTCTGAAAGAAAATGTGCTTCTTGGCATGTTAACAGATTTTTGTAAAACAGCCCTGCTGTACAATGTAGTAAAGTAAAGCTGATTTCATGAATTTGAGGTTCAAGAGAGATACATGCAATATAAGAAGGGTAAGAAAAACTTTTGTGAGAATTAAGCAAGAAAACCAAATGGTTTGCTAGTTATATAAAGTTCAAGAAAGAAGACACTGGACAAAAATAATCAGAAAACAGGAGCGTAGAGGATTAGGACCTTCAGAATAAAAAATGTGGATAAAAAAGGAGATGGTATTAAGCTGATATTAGCTACACAGTAGGATAAGAGGTTGTGAGTAATGGGAATAAATAATAAGGCAGTGGAAGGGTGGATGGGAAGAGCAGGATGGATGATGTTTTTGTTACACAAGACAGGAGAAAGGGCAAAAATCTGTATATATGCTCCCAAAAAGTGGCTAATAAGAGACAAATGCAGCCAAATGACTGTACCTTTAGCAATCAGTGCTAAAAATGTTGTAGCTCAAATCGGGTATGGAAAGTGAAATTATGAGGCAGAATTTGGAAAGACTAAGATGCATATCCTTCATAGTTTCATAGTTTCATAGTATAGTACTAGGCTATCTGCCCTGGGGCATTTGTAAGCCTAGCCATAGTGATGTGGCTTTTGCCACCCCATGAAATGGTACAAAAATGTACAGAATAAATTTAGAATAATGTGCCTCTGTCTAGTAGTGACACAATGAAGGTCCCCTTATATAATAGAATTAGTTTACTGTGCCCCTGTCTAGCAGTGACACAGATGTGACCCCTGGGGTAAACGTACGATCTCCCATCCACTCATCAAGATTTCTCTTGAAGAGAGTCAGTGAGGGGCTCTGCCTAATATGAACTGAGATCTTGTTCCAAAGCATAGGAAGCCTCTGGGTTATGAATCTATCCCTCCAGCATGTCCTATTCATACTTTTGCCAAGGTTTAAGTCTTTAGCTCTCGTGGTCCTGATGGATTTGGATTTTTTGAGGTGGAGCATGTCCATCAGATCCTGATTGGACATGGCCTTGTACGTCAGGCAGAGATCACCTATGAGCAGGCGGTATGCTACTGAATAGAGCTGAAGTTTCTTTAGTCTGGCAGAATAAGACATGTTGGTGACCCTTGATCCTCTTGGTGAGGTACTTTTGTGGTCTCTCCAGCTGTTGCAAATGCCGGGTGAGGTACATACCAAATGGGGCATTGTACTCAATCATGGGTCTGATGAGGGAGGAATATAGGGGTACAATGACATCCTTGGATCTGGATGTGAATCCCTTCATGATGAGGTGTGCAAGGTAGAATGTTTTTCTAACCACTTTGGCAATGTGGGTGTCAAATGAGAGGTTGTTGTCGACTTGGGTCCCTAGGTCTCTGATTACTTTTTCCGTACTCAGTGGGTTTCTGTCTATGTGATAATTTGTGGGTACTTTGTTTTTCCCAAAGGGGATGACTATACATTTTTTGGCATTTAGTTTAAGGCCGTGACTCCGGCACCAGTTGTCCGTTTCTGTGAGGCCCCTTTGTAGGATGTGTGTGTCTGCTGGTGTATCGACTATGGTGCCCAGTTTGAAGTCATCTGCGAACTTTGTCAGCCACAGCCCTCCCATGTTTGCTTTAACATCTGAGAAATAAATGCCGAACAAGAGGCATCCCAGGACAGATCCCTGTGGGACACCACTTGCGACTGGCTTTGAGTCTGACATTGCTCCAGTGATTTTAACTTTATGGGTTCTGTCCTTTAGCCAGTTTGCAACCCATCTAGTGACATAAGGGTTTACTTTTAAGCTGTTGAGCTTATCTATGATGCCTGAGTGGGGTATTGTGTCGAAGGCCTTAGCCAAGTCCAGGTATGCTGTATGGAATGCTTTGCCCTCATCAATGGCTCTAGTGACTGTTTCGAAAAAGTCAACCAGGTTTAAAAGGCAGGATCTGCCCTTTACAAAGTCAAACTGGGTGGGGTCAAGTGTCTATAGGTCCCCTATGTCTCTGTTTATGAGTTCCATAATGATTCTTTCCATAGCTTTGCAGACCAGGCTGGTTAAGCTTATGGGGCGGTAGTTTCCAGGGTCTGTAGAGGCACCCCCCTTGTGGAGTGGGACCACTGTTGCTGTATGCCAGTGTTCAGGTACATATCCCGAAGTAAGGCTAAGGTTAAATAGCATTTTTATGTGTGGGTTTAGCTCCTCTTGGAGTTCATGTAACACGCAACCAGGGATACCGTCAGGTCCCATTGATGCTGTGTTTTTTGCTTTGTTTAGGGCGGTTCTCACTTGGACATCTGAGATGACAGGGAGATTACATTCAGCTGGGATAATTTGAAAATGGTAGACACTTAACCAAAACATACTTATAGTAGAGTGTCTAGGAAAAATTCTAGTAGAGTGTCTAGGAAAAATGAAACAAAATAAAAATCCATGACCAATGGAAACAGAGTATAGAGATGTAGATATAAGGGGCAGTTACTCTGCTGTCCTGGTTTTGTGTGCATGCGAGTGTGTGCATGTGTGTGTGTGTGTGTGTGTGTGTGTGTGTGTGCGTGTGTGTGTGTGTGTGTGTGTGTGTGTGTGTGTGTGTGTGTGTGTCAGAATGGGAGTGTGTGCACATGGTTCTACCTCACTTAAACGACTCGCCGGAACATCGACACAGAAATCGCGAGCCCCAGAAGATCGACAGTGCAGAAGACCGACCCGACGGATGAAAGCACCGATGCCGAGGATGCCGACATGGGAAAAGGCTGTGTAAGTATGCGGTAGTGACGGATGTTAGGGTGCGAGTAAGGTAAGTGTGGATATTGACGGTCTGTGGGGATAGGGGTGGGTTAAGTGAGTTAGGGTTAGGGAGCGGGTCAGGTAAGTGTGCGGTAGTGATTGTGTTTGGGTTAGGGGCGGGATAAGTGAGTTAGGGTTAGGGAGCAGGTCAGGTAAGTGTGTGGTAGTGATTGTGTTTGGGTTAGGGGCGGGATAAGTGAGTTAGGGTTAGGGAGCGGGCCAGGTGAGTGTGCGGTAGTGACGGACCTTAGGGTTAGGGTTTGGGTTAGGGTTGTAGGTAGTTGTGTATGTGAGGTTTAGTGTGGGTTTGTAGGGATTTTGGTGTGCTTGTGTTGTGTATGTGATTTTTGGATGGGGAATGTGTTTTGTTTGTTGATTGTGGTGTGTGAAGTGTATGAGGTTTCGTGTTTGTGTACCGTCGGTTATTTCATTGTCGGGCATGTGGGATTTCATGTTTTTGTACTGTCGGTTATGTGGTTTCGGTGATTGCATTGTCGGTGTTTTGGAGTTTCGTTTATGTGAGGTAGAACTCTGCACATCTGTATGTGTTTCTCTGACTGTCTGTCTTTTGATTTTTATGCTGATGAAGGAGATTATTTGTACTGGCCAGCAGAAGAGCTAAGAAGAGTTTAGCACATGATAGTAGAAATGACAATATCTTCAGTTATGGTACACATCATCAAAAAATGATTACACCAAACCATTTCTATGAAAAGCAAAAAAAAATGTGGACAATTTAGACGTGCAAACCATGCAAAGTTCTCATGAGAAACATGGTTGCACAACTTTTCAGTATGTTATGAAATACAGCAAAAATGTTCCAATGTTTAAGTGCAACTTGACTCAGCATACCATTATATAAATGTTTTTTCACTTAAATTACTGGTGAAAAATATATATGTGGACATCAGGTTACCGGAATTACATGGTGTACATACCATAGGTTCCCCACCATATATCTTTTACTTTAAGAGAGCAATATGATTTTACACCAATATCTAACATGAACCACAATAATGCTTATCTTGTGAGATGAAAAGTGGACGATTACAGAAGAAGCAGATTAACTGTATTCTCATGTGGCCATCAGCGTGTTTATCCAAACTGCAGATGTACAAATGACAGCCAGTAAATGTGATGTCCTTATTGAAAGTGCAGTCTGGGGCAGATTTCAATAGACTTTTTCTGGAAATTCAAATTTCATTTGATTCAAGTTTGTATATTTATGATCTAGGGATAGAATTTCTCAAATACAAATGACAAAAACAATTATTTACATGGTACTTTTTGAACTTAAAGCACTTTAGAACAATTAAATTATTTTTAATTAGAATTTTAACTGTTTTGCACATGCATCAGTCACCCCCAAGTCTTGGGTAAATAATAGTGTTGAGATATGAAATTATTATGAGAGTACGTTTTTGACTTTGTCTCGCATGCATCAAGTTTGTGGCATGTCATTCATGTGGGTCTTTTTCACAGTTATAACCTTCAGGTGTGCAATGGTACAACATTGGCTAAGGTTTACTGAGATGGCACCCAGTAGACTTCCTGTCCAGTCTTGCAGTAACCTATGCACATTGCCCAAACTTGCTCAATAATCTTGCAGTGTCATGGGTTTGTACTGTCACTTTTCTCACAATTTTGCCTAATGCAGTTGTACTGTGTGTTTCTTTTTTTTTTAAATGTGTTTATTGGTTTTAACATACAATCAGTGAAACATAGAAATGTATACAAGCAGTTAACAAATAGAAAATTTTAACATTCATAAAATAATAAAAGTATTTGCAAAGACATCTACAGTTAAATACATCATCTAACATAACTATAATACATTATAAAGGTTCCAAGTCTTTTTTAACAAACTTTGTAAAGTATCCCACATATTATAGCTGGTTGTTTTCCTAGAAGTTTTTGATTTAATAGTCATAAGTTCCATTTGACATACCACTATCAAAACATTTTTAAACTCATTAAAAGAAGGAGGGGTATCCGATATCCAATTTCTAGTTATAATCTTTCTAGCCATTGCTAGAATTGACCATAATAGTGGAAGTTTAACCTTTTTAACACATTTTGGTATGGGGGTATTGAAGAGGATTAGTGATGTAGTTATTGTAAACTTATCAGTAAAAAGAACCTGTAGAAAATTGTTAATTGATGTCCAATATTCCTTCGGTTTTGTACAATCATAGAACTTATGTGCCCAGTTAGCATTTATCTCTGTGGTACATCTCTTATATATGTTATCTTTTTTATTAATTTTGCTCATTATTAGTGGGGTGCAGAAGGACCTGTGTAAGAATTTTCGGGAATAGTTTCCATTTAATTGAGGAAGTTGTTTTTGAAGCTGATTCCAGTATATGACTTTTATCTTGTTGTTCTGGAGGTTCGCTATTTATGGAATTGAAGTAGTTCCAGTAAATTTCTGGACAGCTGAAGGTTTCATCTCTAATAAGTTTGTGTATGTGAGAAAGCTTGCCTTTATCTGTAACCTTCTGTTGTAGATTTAGTATCATGTAATCTATCAGTATTGGGACAGATTCTTTAGTTATCGGTGTTATTAAGTCTAGTTTATTAGAAAGATATTGTCTGAAAGCCTGCATCTCTAACAACAAGTTTTATCCAAATCCAAATTCTTGAATTAAAAACAATCTAGATTTTTAACTTTATTATCCTGCAGCATCTGATGCCAGTACCTTAAATTATTTTGCCTGAATATTAAAGTTTTATCAGGGTTAGATGATAAGAGTATACCTTGTGTATAAGTTATGGGAAATAAAATGAAGATCCATTCCTTATATTTGGGATATTTATATATAAAGTTACAAAAAGTAATAATATTTATTGGGTAATTTGATGTGTGTCTCAGTGTTATGGGTACAGTGCAAAATTCTTTGAGTATCCATAATATGGGATTATTTATAATAATATTTTTGTGTGTTAGTGGTATACTAGTTAATTCCATGCCTATTAATTCCCAATATTTTTTTCCATTTTGCAACATATGAATTATCTATTAGTAGAGCTACAGTTTTGATAACAGAGGATATAGACTATAGATCAGAATCGGGAAAGGCTATACTGCCTTGGGACCAGTTATTGATATGTGTCCTTAAAGCCATTCTGGATCTATGAGGTGCCCAGAAGAATTTCAATATTAATGAGTTTAATTTTTTAATTATTGTTTTGGTAGGTGGGAGTAGTATGGATTGTATTACATATAATATTTTCAGGAATATAATCATTTTTATAATTGTAAGTCTTCCATGGAAAAAAGGGATATTATTCCAACTTTTAAACAGGGTTTGTATGTTTTCAAGACATTTATTATAGTTATATTGAATAATTGATTTAATATCTCTTGCTAAGATAATTCCTAGATAAGTTATATGGCCTGAATTGGGTATATATTTATGATAAGGTTTTTTAAAAATATTTTTCCCTAAATGTATTGGCAGAATCTTTGTTTTTTCTTCATTAAACATCAGATCTGACATTTTCTTAAAGTCTGACATTGTGTTAAATAATGACTGTATAGAAGAGTTGTTTCCTGCCGATGTAATTATTACATCATCAGCAAAAAGCTGAATTTTAGATACTGTATTCTCATTTATTTTAAATCCTTCTATGCCATTATTGTTTCTAATTAAATTGGCCCAGTGCTCCATTATTAATGTAAACAATAAAGGGGAGAGAGAACATCCCTGTTTAGTACCTTTTAATATGGGTATCTTTTGAGAGACATATGTGCCAATTTTTATGTCTGCCAGTACTCCTTTATATAGATTTTCAATCAGGTTTATGAATGCATCAGATAATTTTGTACACCTCAGTAAGATAAACAAGTAGTTCCAGCTCACAGAGTCAAAGGCTGAGTTTATGTCAAGGCTAAGTAGTGTTAGATCCTTCTTATTTTTATTTGCATAATCTATTAGAGTTAACATTCTTCTTATGTTGTCAAAAGTGTTTTTATTTATAATAAAGCCTGTTTGATCTATGTCAATAATGTTTGGATGAATTGTCTTTAATCTGTCAGTAAATATGTTCATAAACATATTGTAGTCAACAATGAGCAATGAGATGGGCCCATAGGACGAGCATCTTGTAGGGACTTTATTGGACTTTAGAACTGATAAGATAAAAGTGCATTTCCAAGATGGGGGATAGTACATTAAGTCCGAGCTGCCATGAAAACATTATGTATTACTGTGTGGACATTTTTAGAGAATATTTTGTAAATCTCGGGAATTACACTGTTGTTACCTGGTGCTTTGTTTAACTTGAGTTTGTTTATTTGAGTGACAATGTCTGTATATGAGATGCTCTTATCCAATGACTTAATCCGATGTTTAAGTTTTTTGTCCATGTATGTGATAATGAAATTCTTTATTTTATCCTTTGGGTCCATATTAACTCTGTCATTGTTTATTTTATGAAAGTAATCCTTAAACTCATCTAGAATTTCTGATTAATTAGAAACATTTTTTTCCCTGAGGAAAAAACCTTTTTGATATGATTTTGTTTGTTAAGTCTTTTTGTTTTATTTTTAAGTTTATTTAAATATTTGGGATTTATTGAATATGTTAGGAATTTATATTTCTCTAGGGTTATTTTGATTTTGTGATTTAAAACTTCTTTGTACTTTTCATTTAACTTAGTTATTTCTTCTATAATATTTTTATTTGTGATATCTCCCATACTGTTGCGCTTAAAAGTGTCTAGCCTATTTTGTATGTCTAGTAGATCTTTGTCCCATGTTTTCCTTTTATTATTATACCATCTTACACTTTGCACATATAGATATGATTTCAGAGCATCCCAAATATATATAATCGAAATATCTGGTGTACTAACAACTGGTAAAAAAGATGCAAGTGACCAACAAATAAGACTCCAACACCGGTTATGAACAAACGCTGAGTGGAAAGTCACGTAGCTTGAACAGCAAATACAAAGCGATAGCTCTTGGAAATGAATATATTCACTTGAGTCGTTGTATCCACAAATGACGCCAACTGCAAAAATCTTCTTTATTGTGATAACATGACAAACTTAAAACTCACAATCTGGTACATATTCCACTAGTTTAACGCTTTCATCTGCCAAGCGCAGACTTCTTCAGAACTAGTGAATTAAACTACTTCCAGCATTTAAAAAACTTTTTGGCACCATTACTGTGGTTATCTCTTAAAGCAACATACTGTTTACTGAGACTATAGAAACATATTATTCTTATTACTAAAAACATAAATGCATAACTTTTCTTATACTGCTTGTAACTTCATGCATTACTAGGTATTAATACATGAAATGCCATGAAAGGATGTGACAAAATACAATCCTTGTAGATAACCGAAATACTTTATTTAAAATTTGTTTAAAATTTGTTTAAAGTATTTCTGTTATCTACAAGTTAGGTCTTAGCAGACACATTTTTTATAAACAAATAATATTTATATCATTTATTTAATTCTAATACATATTTTATTAATATTTGTATATTTATATATTTATATCTATATTTATACTTATTTATATTCATACATCTACATATTGTATATTTCTGGCATCATTATTTTTAAAGCTCAGTATTTTTAAAGCTCAGTATATGTAGGATTGTATTTCGTCACATCCTTTCATGGCATTTCATGTATTAATACCTAGTAATGCATGAAGTTACAAGCAGTATAAGCAAAGTTATGCATTTATGTTTTTAGTAATAAGAATAATATGTTTCTATAGTCTCAGTAAACAGTATGTTGCTTTAAGAGATAACCACAGTAATGGCGCCAAAAAAGTTTTTTAAATGCTGGAAGTGGTTTAATTCACTAGTTCTGAAGAAGTCTGCGCTTGGCAGATGAAAGCGCTAAACTAGTGGAATATGTACTTCGTATTTGTGAGTTTTAAGTTTGTCATGTTATCACAATAAAGAAGATTTTTGCAGTTGGCGTCATTTGTGGATACAACGACTCAAGTGAATATATTTGTTTCCGAGGGCTATCGCTTTGTATTTGCTGTTCAAGCTACGTGACTTTCCACTCAGCGTTTGTTCATAACCAGTGTTGGAGTCTTATATCTGGTGTACTGTTTATTTCTAAGATGTTTTGTATCTTATTATTTATAGATTCTTTGAAATCTTTTAGTTGAGTTAAGTAGGCAGGAATTCTTCCAATCTGGGTATTGTGTGTTACATTTACCATAAGTTCAAAAGTGATAGAATTATGGTCCGATATTGGGCAGGAAATGACCATCGATTCAGATAAATCTTTTACAAGTTGGTTAGAGATCAGAACTCTATCTATTCTAGAGTAAGACTTGTGTCTGTTGGAAAAAAAGTATATGGTAGTGACTTAGTATCAGATTGATTATTAATGTCATTCAAATGATATAAGTTAATAAAGTCTTTTGGATGTTTTGTGCTGGCTGTAATTTTCCTCTTCCCAAGGGTAGTAGTATTATTATCATATAGAGTACAATTGAAATCACCTGATTATATGATGTCTCCTTTAGAGTGGAGTACTGTTTGATTGAAATGCTGTTTCACTGTGATAATACCTATGCCTGGTATCCAATATATGTTGATAAATGTAAAAATCTTTCTATTAATCTGTACTGTAACCATGCAGAACATCCCCTTGTCTTCCTTGTATGTCTTAATAATTTTGGGAATAGGTATGGATTTGTTCCACAGGATAGCTACCCTCCTTTTTTTCTGTGTATGTACTGAGCTGACTAAAGTTATGTACTTGTTGGTTTCTAGCTTATCTATGTCTTTTTTAAGAAGATGAGTTTCTTGAAGAAATATTAGGTTAGACCTATGGAGGTTAAGATATCTGATTAAACTTCTCCTCTTACATGAGCTATTTAACCCATTAATGTTTAGGGGGAAACCTCTCAAGGTTGTCATTTGACATATATAGCATAAGGCAAAATAAGGTTATTTTATCATTTTTATACAGATTTGTAAGCTATTCCCTCCTATAAATGTTAAATTAATCAAGGCTTTGACTTGTGAAGTATCTGTATGAACATGTGGGTCTTTCATTTTTATTGGAAATAAAAATGTGATTATGAGATATGATGTGGATGTCAGAACTATAATCACACTGTAACAATAATCAAATAAAATAGTGTTAGGAGTGAACTTCTCACCCAGTCTGGAGTTATAAATTCCAAATCGAGTGGTTACAACTACTCGAGTTACCTCTCTAACTATAACAGCAGAACTCTAGCTACCACCTGTCTCATATATATATATATATATATATATATATATATATATATATATATATATATATATATATTAAAGCTTTCAAAACCAAAGTTAAACTCAGCTGTATTACTATTTACTATGCATTATAAAAGAAATTATACAATGTATACACTTATTTCTTAATATGTGTCAAGATTTCATAGGTTTATAGGTTCATGGGTTGGTACAAGGCTATCGGCCCTAGGGCCTATACAAGCCTAGCCATAACAATTCCCTTTAATTCATTAAAAGTCTTTCATTGGAAGTCATTAAAGACCTTTCTATATTTCATATCTTTAGAACTAGAAAGAACAGTCTAAGCTAACAGTAACATTGTATATATCAGAATGATAGATCATTGAAACTTTTCATTGACTTGTTTGTATGAACATATATAGATATTAGAAATAGAGACTTTAACTAATCCCATTTATATAGACTACATAAATTCAACTTGAAAATGTCAACTGTTGTAGAGGATATGTATTAATAACTAGAATAGCTTGTTAACAATAGGAACATTGTTGTTTTTCTTTCGGCTTTTCCCAGTTAGGGGTTGCCACAGCTGAACTCCAGTCCACTAATGATTGGCAGTCAATTTTTATGATGCTGAGGTGCCAGCCTGATGCCCAACCTTCAACAAAGGCACACCCATTCATGCATGTCTTTTGAATGCCACTTGACCACGGGGAGGACATGCAGACTCCACACAGAAGGCGCTCCAGCCAAGAATCAAATGGGAGAAACTCTTGCTGTGAGGCGACAATGCTACCGCTGCACCACTTTGGCTTTAACAGTAGGAACATTACAAAGTAAATTACACATTTTGAAACATTTTAAAGGAATTGGCATATAACAGGAGATTCAGTTCTTAAGAAAGTAAATAACTCAAATCATGTGTATGAGCAAAACCAATCTGACCTACTATTAAGCAGAATTAAACATTTTTAACCAGATAAATGAGCATCTATTATATATAACTGTTTTATATAAAAACCTAGTAGTAACTGCAACACAACTTGGAAGGGGACTGACAGAAAAAAAAAAATATATATATATATATATATATATATATATATATATATATATATAGTAAATATAGGTGCTTTGTGTATATTTAGCTTCCCTGAGCTTAGAAATAGCTGTTAACTAATGCTACTGTGACGCAATATATTACTCAGATCAAATTATTCATTACAGTTGTTATGAAGGTAGTAATATAAATGATTTAAACATATGCAGCCATAGAGATATACACAAATGTATTATCTGCTTGTTCATGAAGGTATGATAGGAGAATTAATTACCAAAGCAAAAACAGAGTAGTAAAAAACATTGCATTAATCAAAGGGAAGTCACGACATTATATAGAAAACATAGAAAAAATAGCTTCATATATGGTATATATTACATTCTAGCTAAAGAATGTATCAAATAACTCTAGTTCTGAATTAAAAAAGTTCAAAATATAAGATTATCATATATTGTTAGATAGCAAAAGCATGTTCTAGTATGTGCATTGCAACAACACTTGCAGTACTGCTTTTGTGTGAAGCACCTTTAAGAACATTCTAACTAATATACTATTGAATTCAGCTGCTGCACATTGCTAAACTTCAGTAAATGAGTTAGACAGTAAGATAATGCTTTAAAATGTGCTGTAGCATTACTAAACATAAATTAAATCAATAAAATGATATTATAATGATAAAAACTCACATTTTTGTGTTAAAAAGTCTGTTTTCATCATATTTCCACATTTGCAACTGCTCTGCTTCCTGGAACTGGCTTACTTTGCAGCATTACGTCATATGTAAGTGAAATCAGAGGTCAAAGTTCATGATGGCTGCTTTCTTCAACTCAGATGAAAAGTTAGAACATGAAGGTTTAGAAAACAGCTCGTGAGTGCTATTCTCGAGGTTGCTATTGTCTAAAGTTGCCTCCTGAGGGGTTCCAGCAGGAATTTGGTGAAAGTAAGTGAAAATAATACATTTTGAGTGTAATAAGGCTCTGTGTACTGTAGAGACAGCTCAAGGTATTCCACAAGCCTCAGGAATCAAAGCCTCAGTAATATCAGGCCTATCACAGAAAACATTATAAGTCTATTTACAACATACATGAACCCATATAATTTCCTAAGCTACACAATGTTATAAGCACATACATACCAAAACTGTAAGGGTATAACTGTTCCCCCTCAAAAAAAACACATACATATACTATATCATTCATCTATTACTATGTCAAGGTATAAAGTGGTACACAGTTGTGCATATATTAATCATTCATCTGTTAATGTATCTAAGCATAAAATATTGCATTTATATTTATTTTGTTTAATTAGCTGTTTATACTTCACAGTATGTTAGTTGCTGTAAAGAGTTTAAACTGTCTCAGTTTTATGATGTTAAGCAATTATAACTAAACTGTATTAACCATAGCAATATTTTGAATAGATTAAAAAGAAATAATAATAAAAATAAAAAAATGGAAAATATTTTTAGTAAAATTAAGTGAATATAACTTGTTACTAACCTTTGATCTCACATAGAGAGATTAGAAAAGCAACAAATAAAAATTGTATCTGGTTACTTGTTCCTTCGGAAGAAAATTTGTTAGTATAACAAGTTGCATATTTTAAGGACTTTAGAAGCTTTGTGGTGATCTTATGTTGTTTGTGGATTACTTGGGGAAACAAGGAAGTTTACATAAAATAATCAGAATGCTGTAAAGCAAGTCATTTATTTTTTAGTCTCTTTTGCTTGTCTGTTGTCTTCCAAGTTGTGCCTGATGCCAGTCTGTTCAACGAAGGGCTTGCCCATTCCATTTCTTCTATCTTGTCCAATATTTTATGTTTGTTAATATAAGCCAGGGCAGTGTCTAAATCCTCAAACATTTTGGGACCATCTGGTAAGAAGATTTTTAGTCTGGCAGGGAACAGAAGATGTGTTTTCAGTTGTGCCTTTTTTACTTCTCTTATCAGTGACAAGACGTTTTTCCTTTTAGATATCACCAGAGTGGAATAATCATTATCAAAATGCACACTGCATCATTAACTTTTAAAGGTGCTTTTGCCCATGCTGATTTTAACACCATCTCTTTATCAAATGAAGATAAAACTTTTACTATAACTGATCTAAGAATGTTCTTGTTAGTGGCAGAGGAAGAGAGATCTATGGGCTCATTTTATACTGAAATAAAATGCCTCACATAAATCTAGAGTTTTTGGTAACCAAGTGTTTAAAAAAGTTATAATGTTATTACCTTCTTTGCCTTCTGGTAGCCCAAAGATCCTTATGTTATTATGTCGAGATCTGTTTTCCAAATCATCAAATTTAGACTGGAGATGAGTGTTTTGTTTGAGTAGAAATTCAATGTTCATTTCGCCTTCTTTAATTCTATTGTCCATGTCATCGAGAGCATCCCCTATACCTGAAATCTGTGTTTTTTGCTGTTGTAAGTCTTCATATAATATATCCAATTGTTTGGTAGTTTTTTCTTTGAAGTTATCTATTTTACAATCAGTTCTGTCTATTTTAGTTGTCACCTCCTGAATGTTTAGTAGTAATGCCTGAAGTTCTTTCTTAAGGGTAGAATCCTGGTTGTTAGCTTTACTGTAGCACATTCTGAGGAGTTGAGATGAATGAGAAATTTCCAAGAAGATTTCTGACAGGAAAATAAGTCAAGTTTTCTTTCTTTTTTGGATATTATTGTAGAAAATGATATTCCAAATGATTTTACGAAGAATTATATTCCATAAGACAAGGTTTAATGATAAATTTCCCTGTTTATGTTTTTGACTTGGTGGAGCTACAGAAATCTGCTGCTATCCTGTGTTCATCCTTGGCCACGCCCCCATACTGTGTGTTTCTGAATCCCATGGAACATCTTTTTTTTAATTTCTTTCACTTTACAATAAACATATTTTATAAACAGTTTTCCATTTCCTTATTAAATAACTCTTGCCATCTCCCTTGGGTACAGTTTTCTGGGACTGCATCAGGTAGACTTCCTTTTCAGTCCTATAATGACATACGCACATTGTCCAAACTTCTCGATCACACAACTGTTTTACATGTGGCTAATGGCTGGGATTAGACTTCACATTTTTATTCTCAGACGTCACTTATGCAGCACTGTTAGGGCACTAAAATAGTCACTGAGTTCACTTTAGTCAAAATCTTTAATTAAAGTTCAGATAATATGCCCTTCATACAAGAAGACCAATCTAGCTCATGCTATATTTTCCAATAGCTGTTGAACTCACTGGATGTGATGCATGCATCTTTGTCCCCTGACTGAATCTCTTCCATGTTATTTTTCTTATCTCTGTCTTTGTCTCTCACTCTGTGTTGTTAAGGGTGTATGTTGGTGTCATTGTCTGTCCTACAATTAAGTCTAGTACAAACGTTGAACATGTTTGAAGTGCAGGAGTATAATAGAACAAAAACTGATAGCTAGCAGGGTCAGCCTTAATTGCCAATATCATTTTGGATGTGCTTTTTACACTGTTTGCAAAATATCATTTTGCAGCCATATATACATGTAAACATGCTTTTCTTGCAAAAGTTGGAGCATTTTAGTTAATGGGGCATGCCATTTTCACCAAATGATTTGGATCACACAGTCATCTGGTCTTTGATATTTCATTTACTATTGGCTTCCCCACCTTTCCTGGTGTCTTATTATCACTAACAGCAGTGGCAACTAGTTTAAATATTCGCCTTTGGTCCTTACTCTTACATCATACATGCATATTACCATTTCAGTTTCATTAGAGCAACAGCAATGTTTTATTATGAACCAGTGTGTGTGTGTGTGTGTGTGTGTGTGTGTGTGTGTGTGTGTGTGTGTGTGTGTGTGTGTGTGTGTGTGTGTGTGTGTGTGTGTGTGCATGTATAGGTATATTTGTGTGATTCAGTAAAAACTGGCAGGCAGCTAGACTGGTGATTGTGTGGTACTTAGGCCATGAAGACCACAACAGTAGAAGCATAGTGCACTATAGATGAGCCACAAATGTGGTGCCTGTAATTCTGATGAAGAAGGCTCTTTAGGGCAAGGGGTGAAGGAAGACATGGTAACAAGGTACCTGCATGGGCAATAACAGTAATATTCATAGTAACAATGTTTTTCTTTGTTTCTGGATTATTGTTTTTGATGGAACTGGTAGTGATGGGTACAGTTCTTATCTTAGCAGAATTTGCCATCTGCTGCAGAAATTCTAGTAAAGGCAAACCCATGACACTGCATAATTACTGAGCAGTTTTAATGGAGGGACAGAATGTTATTTCCTTACTTTGTGGTCGGAATAAATCCTTGTATCACAAAATGAAACAGGATAAGTGCCATAGACTGATGCCTGACACAGTTACCTTAAAGATGTTTGAGGGCCAGGAATGCCAAAGTCGTAATACATCACCTATTAGAGATGCATTGTACTTAAGAATGTTTTTGGAGTGTTAGAGAAAATGCCAATGCAGCTCAGATTTGGTAATGTGTCTATAAACATTGTTAGATGGGAGTAGGACTAATATTTGAGCTCTATAGCCTATGCAGGAGGCACTGGTTGTCAATAATCACAGTGAGACTGTGCACCGGACATTGAGGCTTTCTACAGACCCAAGATTGTACTCAGGCATATCTGTCTCATCCCCATGAACATACTTATGACTAAGAGCTATGTACCATTCATGCATCAAGCACAAGGTTCTTCAAGGTGAGGATGATTGTAGAACTTATAAATCCTGTAAATTTGATGGCTAGGTTCTGGGAAATATTAACCATCAAACATACACTTGAGTACATAAAATCCATAATGTCAGTGTGAGACCCATATCTTATTTTAAAACAGGATTAATAAGAAAGCTTGTTTTGGAATTTTGTGAGTGTGAGCATGAAAGGAAAGGCAGAGTCAGCAGATTGTGGCATGTGGAGTCTATTAATTCTACAAGCTTTACAGTTTCATTTACTATTGATGCAACTGCTTCAACCTCTCTTCAAAAGGCCTTCATCTTTACATCATTTTTCCACTAGTACAGTTTCACTCACCAGCACACGACACTATTGTAGAAAAGCTTTTTTTTTACTTTTTATTTTTATTGTTATCTTGATAAAACCTCTAGGCACAAACCTTTTTTGATGGGTGACTCAGGAGCACCAGCTGGTTAAGGGACTTACTCAGAGTCAAACAGTAGGCAAATGGAGGCTGGAGTACAGGACAATGCTCATTAGTACGCCATAGCCTTCATTCTCTGCATTAAATCGCCAGACTATACCTTTAGTAAGCCTCAGTCCCCTTCAGCTGTCTACGGCAGTTTAACAAATACTAGACTGTAGATGTGCCCTAACTCATAGCCTGTGAAAAAGCTTTTTAGGTATATGTTCTGCCACTCTATTCAGAGGCAGTAAACAGATTGTTTTTCTTGCTTTTGCAGACTCTGTTCTTCTAAGAAAATCAATTGGTCTATTGACCTTTGGTCCTCAAATCATAAAGTCTTGCTTAACAAATGTTTGATTCTTGCATTAAATTGATTACCATAAGATTATTTTAATTGTGTCAGTGAACAGCTGAACTAGTGTAAACTAGTAGTTGCTTTATTCCTTGTTTCTGAGAAATGGGTTGGACCTTTAGCTAGGAAACATTGTCCTTAATACTCTACAGAAAAGGCAACGGTGAAGTGTTTAGCTGGAGAGGGACTGGTATTTCCACTACCAAAACATCACTATGACAAACTCCCAGGCATTTCATGACTTTACTCATGTTTGTTGTGGATGAAGAGAAGACCCAGATCTATATTTATTAAACCAGGTAAACTGTATCTCTTTTCTTACCTATTTAAAGTATGCTTGATATGAAGTGCTTTAATTTATATTAATAAGTCCAAGAAAGGACTTGCTCTGTGGCTACAAAGACTTTGCTTTAGGAAATTATAGTACAGGATTCAGGTAGTTTGTATGTTTTCATATGCAACATTCATGTACTTGTCCTATGCATTATTTTCTGAGAAATATTCAGTATTGTTTTCCATTTACAAAGCTGCATGGTTTTCAGATGGTCTTCTAGAGTTGGTAGGAGTTGAAATTACACTTTAATGAATTAGACCACTACCTCTAGGAAGTATTTGTTTTATTATGGATCACCCTGCAGTGAAAAAGACCCACGTCCCCATGTAGTTTAACTCAACTTTATAATTATTTGCTCTAATGTACATAATTTTGCAGTTCTGTCAATGACATCAAGCTTCTCAATCATTGTGTGACACCTCACTTTATTATACATGCCCCTCATCTGCTGCATCACTTCAAATAGCAGGCTTCTTGAGTGACAGATCTTTGTTTTAAAACAGATGTTGAATGAGTTTCGGTGTGGTGAAACAGCCCCCAGATTCACTATCCTTCCATGCAGGACTAGCTTAGTCCTGCACGGAAGCAGCCGTTTAGGAGCAGGATGGCAGTGCACCATGCATATTAATGAAGGCACTCTGCCTGAGCTCCTAAATGGACATGGAGCATATACGAGTGCAGGGGGCATGTCTGAGAGCAGAGCTCTCAGAATTTACATGCCCCTGCAATGAAGAACAGCAGAGTATGAATAAGAATGAGCAAAACCGCTCCTAGGTATTTGCATATCTCCAGCAACATCCCCCCATGTTTACAAGAGCAATAGTTAAAACATTAAATATAAAGAAGTGTTTTTTTATGAAACAGATTAAATTTAACTGTAGGTGCATGGGTTTGCCCATTGCTTAACTATGGTTAATGCAGCTTAAATGGCACAAGAGGATAAAAAGCAAGATATATGCAAATGAAGCAGTACAGCAATAGTGCAGTGGGCAGAGCATTCACCTTATGAGCAGTCATTCCCACTTCGAATCCCTCTCCAGTATAATCCATTTTCCATGTCAAATCACTGTATGATCAGTT
This sequence comes from Protopterus annectens, assembly GCF_019279795.1. Classification (NCBI taxonomy): domain Eukaryota; kingdom Metazoa; phylum Chordata; order Ceratodontiformes; family Protopteridae; genus Protopterus; species Protopterus annectens. Next base: position 1,359,263,636 of record NC_056732.1, on the reverse strand, counting down.
TATTTTGTTGCATAACCTATGATAACATATATTTATAACATTTATATATTTATAACATATATTTGGGAACTGGAGTACTGCATTAAATGCAGATGTGAGGTGTCATTGTCATAATGTTGCAAAGTCCACAAGTGCCCCATACAGTATATGTTCACAGGAATCAAGGATACAAATGGAAGGTAAAATGTGTAATGAATGATAACTCCATACTGTTTACAAATCCACCACCTTCCCAAGAACCATTAGACATTACTGTCTAAATTAGTGTGGTGATAAGCGGGAGTAAGCACTAGTAAGCAAGTGTAAGCAAAATTAAGCAGTAGTAAATGGGAGTAAGCATACCTAAGCAGTAGTAAGTGAGTCTAAGACTGTTTGTGTGGGGGTAAGCAATGTGCACACAGGTTAAGCAATATTGAAGTTAACTCTCTGTAAGCCTATTTAACCAGAGGTTAGCATTGCTTACCTTTGCACAAACATGCTAACAATTGCCTTAAGCACTCTGTATGCATCAGCTGCTGTTCTACCAAAAACAAAATAAACAGCCTTTGCAGGTCTTGAACCCAGGACCCTGTACACTATAGTTAACCACTAAGGCATCACAGCAGTACATAAGACTGAAGAATCACCAAACAGATCCTCACTATAGGAAATTCAAACTGAACATGTGAAAGGAATCTATATACAGTTTTATGTTGTATAACCTACTGCATAACATAAGTACGTGAACTGGAGTACTGCATTAAGCCCAGAGGTGTCATTGTAATAAAGTGGTGAAATCCCCTAATAAACACAAGGACTCCATACAGTGTACCTACACATGAATCATGGATACCAAACACATACATAACATGTAATGAATAATAAATCAATGGCACAATGCAAATATAATACAACTTAAATATTAAGCAATGCTAAGCATTGCACAGCCTAGCTTAGTAGGTGTAAGCAATGTGTAGGCCAGATAACTCAGTCTGCCCATTGGTATACCCCTTTAAGCAATGCCAACCTTAGGTAAGCAGGTTTGCCCATAGCTTAGCCTTTTCAAAACCATCCAATCACAGCAATGTATAGGAAATTGGCCCTATTTAAACCCAACAGGTGAGAATACATCTCATAACTGGTTGTAGCTTCCCCTTGTAGGTACTATGTCTGGAATGGGAGATGGTGTGCACTTTCGGGTGCAGCACTGGGGCATCCAGGAGCCCAGAGTCATGGTAGAACTCCTTATGAAAGACCATGACATTAGACTGCTGCAGGGCCACTACCAGGGTTCCCAGTACAAAGTGGAAGCCTGGGACTGTCTCACCCGTGACCTTACCAGTGCCACTGGCATACCCCGAACTGGTGAGCAGGTCAGGCACCACTATGCTGACCTGAAGCGGCAAAAGGGGGATCTCTTGGATCAGTGGATCCAAGAGGCTAGGAGGACAGGGAAGGTCCCGGCCATGTGTATCAGTCCACTACCTGTTTAATAATTGCCAGCTTACGTATATTATGGATAGGTATGGCCAAATATTCCTCTTATGTCTTTCACAGTGCCAAGTGAACGGGCTATGAATCAGGAGGCCCATGGATATAGATTGGACCGGTTGCAACGCAAGGCAGGTTAGTAATACCCTTGCATGTACTGTCATAGGAAATAAATCTAAAAGTACTAGTAAGTTAATTGCCTGTATAAAACCTGCATTGTTTAAGGCATGTACTGCATACACCAGAAAATATGGCAGGAAGAGTCTCATATAGGTTGTATGTAAATAAAAGCATAATAGCCTGACAATAAAGGTCTAACTACTGGACTGCATGTGTTTACTCTGGTATCATATGGTAATGTAGATTTGCAATCACTTAATAGTACTGTTGTATTAAGCACTGTTACCCACACTGTGCTACATAAATAAAATGTGTAGGAATGTCTGTATATGACTGGTGTAATCCCAAGAGGTAATATATAGTACAACTGAGAAAAACTTAGACAGAAAACTGTGAAAAGGCAAACAACAAAATCCAAATACCACACTCAACTGAGATGTGCACTGTTGTGTTTTTAGCACACACAGCCATGGTTTGAATCCTGGGAGTGGTAGTAGGCTGCATACAGAATCATACCCCACAACTGTGCAGATATGTCCAGAATGTCCAGTAAATTGGCCCATATCTGCTGCATATCACTCTGTCCCCCCGTGGAATCAGTAGGATTATCCCAGACATTTAGGCAGCAAACAAGAAATACAACCGATTGTCAGGCATCTATAAGAACAAACGTGTCACTCTAGCAACTCCCCGAAATGGTATGAGAGTAATAAGCCAAGTATGTCCAATCTACACCCCCATATTGTCAAGCCGTGACCAGAGTGTGTACAGTAACAGAGTGAGATGTATGTGCATAATACTAATGTGGAATCTGGTAATTTGTATGGCAACATTCAGGTAGTGCTAACAAACACTGCTCCCACAGGTCTGTCAGATACGAACACTGTGCCTAGAAATAAAAGATAGATACCCTGTACTGGTACTGTTTACTCTGGTATTGTTTGGCATTGTTAGTGTTGCAGTTGCTCTGAATAATAAGGTATTACTCATCACTGTCACCCACACTGTGCTACAAAATATAACTGTCTAGGAAATCCTGTATAAGAGTGTTGTAATACAAGGTCAGAAAGTAAAACCGCAGGAGAATTATAGACAGAAATCAGATAAGAGATACACAGCAATATATATATATATATATATATATATATATATATATATATATATATATATATATATAGATATGTATGTAACTACACATACACACACAGAGATATATATAGGAAGATACATATTTAGATGGAGCACCCCATACGGAACAGCCAGTATGCTTACAGTTGCCACCTTACCAACTGGACACTGTATGAGTCACCCATACAAAAGGCAATTGTTGCCTGGAAACTATATCCACAGAGAGGTCAAAGGATATAACACCACACACAGATTTGCATACATGAGAACGCTTTATTTGTGTACTATTACAGTTGTATATACCATGAAATATAGCTGTTTAGACTCTGAAATACATATAAACAGACTAATGCAGCTCTCAAACACATACATTAATACAGTATTCCGGAAAGCATTACATATGTTGCTGTCCAGGCCAAGGCCTTCAAATAGTACAACAGTAAAGACAGACTGGGCCACAGGATAACAATCAATCAACAGTAAGTAATGCAGATGTATAGTCCAACTTCCTCTGTCTACACTCTGTGAACCATCCCTAGGGGGTAAAGACCTCAGTTGATACAATGGGATGTATCTGTTACATAACAAGGCATAACTGAAACCATTACAATCACACTGACAAACAGAACACTCTTTATGGCAGGACGCAGTAGGCCTGCATTTACCCAAGGTGAATTGTATGGTAATGTACATCCAAATACCTTAAGGCAGCTTACCCCTGATACTGTCGTAACAGACTAGGTTAGTTATGGTGCATCCCCCCAATAGACTACATGGCCATATACCACTGTTACATACACTGACCTCTGGACTGCATAAGGGCACACATATATTGTGTAGATGAAGCCCACACATATATGGACCCAACCCCCCAATATGTGTGGGGGCCACAACAGCTGTGGAATGATGGCAGGAATGGCAGCATGAAATACTCACAGGCCACTACATAACAACCCCTGATAGCATGTCATATGGACAAAGCCTGGTATGTAGGTGGAGGACAGAGACTGGAACACAGGCCCATATGTGAAATAGTGTTGTCATACTCTAAACAAGTCACTGGTGTAACAGGATAATCTGCAACATACCCTTAGTCAGGAATATGAATTCAGAAACACAAATGGATGTAGCCATGTACTGCTAGTACTCAACACACACACACAGCCAGTGATATATCTGACAAAAGACCTGTGTGGTGGACAGGTAAAATATAACACACACACCTCTGGCCATCAAGTGAATAGATACACAGTTGAGAGCTATGCAGACAGACTGCAGTCCATTTTAAACTAGTATGTACACACACACCCTGTAACACTGGTGCTATACAATGCATACAACAACAGTACTCACACTCTGTAGTTCTGGAACCTCATACAAATATGTAGCTGGCCTGAGTGTGCAAGTTCTCTTGTAAGAGGTACTGCTATCTGCTGTCTTTAATGCTGCTGCCCACACACAGGAAGGATGTCTATCATAGAGGAAAGGTAAAGAGACCATACCCACATGATGTAGGGATTTATAGTAGTGGGTTGCCATGGCAGTGGTAATTGGAATTACTACACAGCGTGCTGCATGCAGGTAGCAAGTGGAGGACACTGATTGGTGCAGAGGCCATCACTTGATCATGTGCATCACCCACAAAAGACATGCTGCAATCTATTCCAAGCAGCTCAATCCATTTACTGGAGAGAGTGACAGAGAGAGAGATGGAGAGCGAGAAAGAGAAAACAGAAAACAGATCCAGAACCGAAACCAGAACCACAACCACACCACAAACAGAAATAAAGGAAGCAGGCTAAGGCCATAGCTAAGGAGAGAGAGAGAAAAATACTTCCTACAAGGACACTATCCACAACAGACCTCATCCCCACAACAGGTATGTGAAGTATACATGCATGTAATTGACTGTAGTACTTGGTCCATAATACTGGGATAGATGATGTGGAATGATATACATGTGCCATCAGGTGTTGCTGTTGTAATGATCTTCAGCTGAACATCTACTATGGACATTAGAGTCTGTCCCTGTAGGTAGTGGTCCACAACCATCAACTGCGTAGAGCAGCACCAACTGACAAGATGTAAGCTAATATAGTGTGTGTTGTGTAATGGAAAGGAAATTACTGTGGCCAATAGCTGGTGGTGGAAGTAATGCCATAATGATGGAAACATGGGTTCTAAAGCCCACCACTTGCAGGACACTCAGGATAACATGTATTGTAGCATGCTGAAATGCCACAGGTGTATAATAGGCTTACCTGCAATCTGGCCTTGTATATACCCCCTAATGTTAGGCTGTGTCCATATGTGACAAGTGTTTGTGTTGTAACAAGGCAGAACAGTGCAGCTGTGCAGGAAGGAGAGTTAGAGATTGCAGTCCTGATGTCTGAATGTACCCCATATATAGGTATGTATATGTGTTATGTGTACACACATACACACACACACACACACACACACACACACACACACACACATATATATATATATATGTGTGTGTGTGTGTGTGTGTGTGTGTATATATATATATATATATATATATATATATATATATATATATACATGCATGTCTACAGATCTGTAGATACTCATGTGTAAACATATGTATAAACACATATATTTAACATAATATATATCTAAATAAACGAAATACAAAGGAGCAAAACAATGAAGGGGTAAAAAATACCAAGTCCCATCAACAAAATCACTCGTAGAAATAATGTATTCCAACACTCTCGAGTAATAAAGAAACGAAGAAAGTTTAATTGCAGTGCAGGTTAGCGCTTTTGCTAGTTAGCTTCTTCAGACCTTGTAGACTTGTAAACTTTCTTCATTTCTTTATTACTCGAGAGTGTTGGAATACATTATTTCTACGAGTGATTTTGTTGATGGGACTTGGTATTTTTTACCCCTTCATTGTTTTGCTCCTTTGTATTTTGTTTATTTACTTAATTTTTGCTGCTAACAACGGAGCATTAACTCCGAGCGGAAGGTTTCATTATTTTGAATGATATATATCTACACACACACACACACACACACACACACACACACACACACACACACACACACACACACACACATTATATATATGTGTGTGTGTGTGTGTGTGTGTATCTACATATATACAAACACACACACACACACACACACACACACACACACACACACACACACACACACACACACACACACACATATGTATGTAAATACATTATATTACCACCACAGTGCTGCATGCTATGTGTGAGGGAACAACACACATAGCAATACACACAGATATATATAACTGTAAGTGTGTGCAACATGGATGGATATTTCACATGTGAACCTCTTGTTGGGACCACATTGCCCTTTTCTGTGAAGTAGTGAATGGGAATATGGGGAAGGATGGCAGATATATTTGTGGAGGTGGTCCAGGTTCGTAGATATAGAGGACAGCCTACAGGGGTATTATATGACACATGTGATGGGTAAACACCCTGGATGGTGTGTGTGGTCTGCGATGTGGAAGTCCCACGGGCCCCATATGGAAACAATGGGAACAACCACCCACCCATTGCTACTCACAGCAGCAGTCCATAGGCCTGAAGATGCCTGGCCTGGAGGCTAAGCAGGAGGAGCATGTGGACCCTGTGAATGTGTACTGGATGCCTCAAGGTGATGTAGCACATCCCACAAGTGTCTGTGGAGCGCCCTATGGAACAGACCCTGGACCTGACCTCAAGTGACAGGATCACATCTATGTGTGCCCCCAGGGGGGGACAACATCCCCTGAGGTGGTTCCACCTGAAGGTAGTGCTAGACCAGTAGATATGGAGGCCTCAGGGTGGGTCCCACATGTGATGTGGCCTGGTAACATGGCCAGATGAGGTTGGAGAGGTGGTTCTGCTGAAAACTATTCCCTAAACATGCTATCGTGTCACTGTTATAGAGCATATGTGGGTAGTAATAGTCTACATAATCCCAGAACATGTCCAGCACCATGCATAGATCTCTCCAATAACACAGAATGTCAGATGTGCAGCAATCGCATAGCAAGCATACCACATGCATATATGGAACCATAGTGGTCCTGACAATGGCATGCAGGTGAAATAGTCCATAACAGGCCAGCAATGATAGTGTCCAGACAGGGAGCATGGCTACAAACACATAACACAAAGTGTGGTACAATGCAATATATGTCTCACTGGTAAGCTGTAGCCATACCTATTGAGTTTTGTGAACAGTTTGTTGTCACTGATATGGTGTGGGGGGGTGACAAAGATGTGTATTAAGAACTATGGTAACCATGCTGTATGAGCTGCTCAGACCTGTTTCCATCTTTATGTCTTTCAAGCAACATGTCCCATTGCCGCCTACCTGTGTATTTAGCGGCAGAAAATGAGTTTGTGTTGAACTACCTAATCCAGCACTATCCTGTTCTGTTTGGCAGGGCCACCCATGAGCAGCAGCAGGAGCAGACTGCCCTGTGGAATGATTTAGTCCACAGGGTCAATGATGGCCTGCATAACCGCAGTTATGAGTAAGTCCGACATCATTGTTCTGACCTGCTTCATAATGCCCATCAGCATGCTGCTGCAGTCCAGGGGATCAACTCACAACAGGGCATGCCATCCATCCCGCCCGACATGTGTTGAGAAGCTCCTCGCCAGCCTCTTGCCACCTGCCTGTCTGCACACTCAACAGCTGGCAGACACCATTGTGGAAGTGGGTGCTACACACACACACCAGCTGAGGAGCAAGCAGGTAAGGCCACAGGCACATCAGTAGACCACTGTTGCGTATGCTTCCACATCTGTATAGGTAGATCATCCATATCTGACATGTCATATATATAGTTTGTTGCTGCATAGTAGTAATAAACAGATGTGCATAAGTGGTAGTATTGTGGACTTGTACTGTTGATGTACTGTAATGCTGCACCCACCCTGTAGCAATGCCACAGCTATGGCCACCTGACATCACATCTCTCACATTCTTATGTAGGTCCCTCTGGTATACCACCAAGGCAGCAGTCTGTAGCTGGTGAGTATGGTTTATGTTGATACTTGCCAGTACACTGGGCATCTAATGGCTGTGGTACATTCCATGCACACATCTACCACACCTACCCATAATGCATGCTGTACATGTTCACATATTGTTGCTGTTAAATGCACTGCATCACAGTGGTGACCATGATTGGGTATTGGAAGGGTATGTCAGACACTTACAAGATAACTAACATCCTGCCATTGTGAAATGTGTCCACAGGGATTAACATAATAGTGAGAGACATGGCCTACGGCAAGGACATGTGTGAAGCATCACCCTTATATTGTGCAACAATAGTGTATATACCAGTATTACTATGGCAACTGTTACAGGTCTACACTATGGCGTAACATATTACTGTGGTCCACATTATTAGCTGGGACTAGGCTGTAACACGTGATGTTCAGTGTATAGGACACTGCAAACTGACACACATGTGTAGGCCATACTTGTCAAGCATCTGCAAAAAGGCTGAAGGTGGGGAAGGGGTGTCAGCATAACACACCAGTGCACTGCAGCAGGGATCCTAAGGATGCTAAGTATGGATGTATCTGCACACAGTCAGGTTCAGTAACTGTGGCAGATGTAACCCTACCCGCACAGCAATAGTGACGGCAGTGTGTGAACACCAAGGGATGTGCACATGAGTAGACCTTGCAATCATGCAGAGTTGGGGGACATGTATAGGACAGAGTGACCATACACTGGCAAATGCAGATGGCCCATGCTAGTATACCCCTGTCAAGAATAGTGACTGCTGTAGTACACATAACAATAGGTGCAACAAACCGTCATGATAAGGGCGTACACACATATGCACACACAGAGTGTATGCATCGCGGTCAGCATCCGCACACTTAACACATTTCTTAGACATTGCATGTGAATGTACAGGACATATGTCACATATCAGGCTCATGTACTGTTAATATATGCGGTGATGTGTCCCATGGCAGTTCAAGGAAGAGTGCGTCATATCAATAAGGGTGTGTACACTCCCCATAGCCACGATATGGTCTGATGGTTGTCAGTGTAATAGCATTGGATTGGTCATAAATGCTCTGCTGATGTTGAGATCTGTAAACAAGACATCAGGCATTCACAAATGACATCTGTCCACATATCATTCCAGGTATGTGTCACTGAAAAACATAGGGGCTGTGAGCATTACGGCAGACATAACTGACACAGTACTACATGTTCAGCAATGGGTTTTACACCTGTGAGGTTCGGTACGCAGTACATGGCAGGGTGTAGAACAGGTGCACAGCAATACTGTGTACATAGGTGCAGTGTTTTCCAGGGGAAGGGGGCATCACCTACTAACACAGCCCATGCATCACACACATGTATACTGTTGCTAGGATGGTTTGACTACAGCTGCACTGCGTGCTGTTGAGTACCATTTGCTATGCGTGTTGACAGATGGGTAATGGGAGGACTGTGTGTACTATCTTTGTGTAACCTCATCTTTATGTGTGTGTGTGTGTGTGTGTGTGTGTGTGTGTGTGTGTGTGTGTGTGTGTGTGTGTGTGTGTATGTGTGTGTGGTTATTTTGTCTGTAGGTGCAATCTAGTGGAGTGGAGGGAGGTTGACACATGTAGAATGTGTGTGTACATGTGTGTTTGTTTGTGTGGGTGTCCATGTAGGCATATGTGCAATTGTGGGATTGTTCATATGGCAGTACTTCCCTTTGGGATCGTGCAGTACATGGACAAGGATTGACACATGACACACCAGGAAAACTTGTCTGATATGTAATCACAGGACAGCTGATAGTATAATAAGGTCTGTAGCATGGAACATGCATTGGGAGGGAAAGTAGACACCAGGTATACCTTTAATATCACAATCAGCAGAGAGGTGAACAACAAACCACATATGCAGCACAGGAGAATTACTAGACAACACCAGGGAGTGTATCCATATATTACAATTGTCACATGATGGCTTGATTGAGCAGTATATCTGGCATGTACTGAGCAATACTTAAACATGACACTCCAGTGCATGACATTATGGAGTGAGTGTAGTAGCCCCTCACATATAGGTGCCATGCTCACGATGTTCATAGGTTCATAGGTTGGTACTAGGTTATCGGCCCTAAGGCCTATACAAGCCTAGCCATAATAATTCCCTGGCTATTTCTTCCCACAGTATTTACTTCCCTGGACCCCTGTCTAGCAGGGTGACTGATGTGATCCCCAGGGTGAATTTCCTATCTCCCATCCAATCATCAAGGTTCCTTCTGAAGAGGGCCAAAGCGGTGCTCTGCTTGACATGTATGGGCAGTCTGTTCCAGAGTCTGGGGAGTCTCTAGGTAAGGAACCTATCCCTCCACCATCTTTTTGTTCATTGTTATGACAAGATTTAGATCCCTGGAGCATGTGTCTCTGAGGGATTGGGATTATTTTAAGTGTAGCATGCCCAACAGCACAGGGTTTGACATGGCCTTGTATGTTAAGCAGAGACCGTCTCTGCGTAGATGATATGTGACAGAGTATAGGTGAAGTTTTTTTAGATGGTTAGCATAGGGCATCTGCTTTAGGCCTGTGATTCTTTTAGTGAGGTATTTCTTTGGCCATTCCAGTTGTTGCAGATGTCTTGAGAGGTACATACCAAATGGGCCATTGTATTCTAAAATTGGTCTAATGAGGGATGAGTACAGTGAACAATGACCTCCTTTTTTCTGGAGAAAAAGCCCTTAGTGATGAGGTGTGGCACATAGAAGGATTTCCTGACTGTTGTTCAGATGTGGTTATCAAAGGTGAGACCACTGTCCACCTGTGTCCCTAAGTCTCTTATCACACTTTCAGTGTTTAGTGTACTGCTACCTATGTGGTAATTCACAGGTACATGTTTTTTCCCAAAGGGGATAACTATACATTTCGTGACATTGAGCTTGAGCCCATGGCTCTGGTACCAAGCATCTGTTTCTGTAAGGCCCTTTTGTAGAATATCCACATCATTTGGGGATTCAGTAATGGCTCCCAGTTTGCAGCCATCTGAGAACTTTGTTAGCCAGAGTCCCTTAATGTTTGCCTGTACTTCAGAGAAGTAGATGCCAAACAAGAATGGTCCCAGGATTGAACCATGAGGTACTCCACTTGTCACTTGTCTGGAGCTGGATTTGGAGTCGGCTACTTTTACAGTGTGTATTCTGTCAGTAAACCAGTTGGCAACCCATCGAGTGATGTAAGGATTAATGCCCAGCTTAGTAAGTTTATCTATGATTCCAGAGTGGGGGATGGTGTTGTAGGCCTTGCTGAGGTCCATATAGGCTGTGTGGACCACCTTACCCTTGTGCATGGCTCTGGGGACTGATTCAAAGAAGTCAATCAGGTTCAGGAGACAAGATCGGCCCTTCACAAACCCAAACTGTGTGAGGTCAAGTGTTTGAAGGTTGCCAATGTCTTTGTTTATAAGTTCCATGATAATACGTTTCATGGCCTTGCAGATCAGGCTCGTCAGACTGATGGGGCAGTAGTTCCCTGAATCCAAGGTGGATTCCCCTTGTGGAGTGGGATAACTGTAGCTGTGCACCATTCAGTGGGCATGAAGCCTGAGGTGAGGCTATGATTAAACATGACACTTAGGTGAGGTGCCATTTCATTTTGTAGTTCATATAGTACACAGGCTGGGATGTTGTCTGGTCCCATGGATGCTGTATTCTTAGCTTTGGAGAGTGTGTTTTTACCTGTGTGGCCGTTATTACCTGTATTTGGCAATTTTTTGGTATTGAGATGGGCCCTTTAAGGGGCGGGTGAGGGGGGTGATGTTTGCACTGAATTGATCTGCCAGGATATTGGCAATATCCTTGGGATCAGTATATTTAATGCCATCCTGTTGTAGCTCAGAGCAGATCTGAACATTGCCATTTAGATGATTGACATAGTTATAGAATGACTTGTTGTTGTCTTTGGAATCTTTGGCAATTTTATTTTCATAACTAGCTTTGAAGGATTTCATGAGGGATTTCAGCTTCTTACTGAGGCTGGTAAGGGAGTTTTTTGCATCCTGGGATTTTCCTCTTTTCTGCAGCAGTTTCTTCCTTCTGTTGTAAAGTTTGTTTATGGCAAGGGACCACCAGATTGGCTTCCTTTTTTTGAAGGAGAGCGTCTTCTATTGGGGATGGCATGATTCATGCATGAGTGGATGTGCTTGTACAGTGCCTTAGTGCAGGATTCAACAGTTGAACTTTCAGTTCCCGTCTGCATGGGTGTCATGAAGTTTGTCACTTCTGACTTGAGTAGCATGAAGTTGGCTTTGGAGAAGTTTTTTATGGAGGTTTCCTTACTGGGGTGGGATGTTAATGTCAAGGGTGAGTAGCTTATGGTCAGACCTGACCAACGAGGGAGTGACCATAGGTGTGGACCATCAATTTCCCATGTTGGTAATGACCAGGTCTAGGATATTGGAGCCCCTGGTGGGACTAAGGATTAGTTGATCCAGGACATTGGAATTTATGAATTCCAAGAACTGTTGAGCAAAGGTGTTGGTACACAAGTAGTTTTCCCAGTTGATGGCAGGGTAATTGAAATCACCCGGTATTAGAGTGTTTGGTTGCATCTTAATATTTTCCAGTATGTTTAGAAAGGTGTATTGAGAATCTTGGGGCATGGTGGGGGATCTGTAGCAAGCTACAATTTGGATTGCAGTTGTACCTAGTGTTAGTGGCATCTTGGAGAATTTCAGATGCATTGTGTTGGGCAACTAGCCTGGTGTCCGAGCATACACAGGGTGAACACTGAATGACAACGATGAGGCCATGTAAAACCTTCTCCACTAAGGTCAAGGAGGTAATGGAGTAACAGGTCTTGTGTTGTGATCACTCGTCTAGGCATTTAGAGGAATGATACGTTAATGAGCAGTATTAATGAGTGTATGTTACCAAGTGTGATGCAGGTTGGGGAACTTATGTGAATAAATGTGGGACTGTCTGCAAAATCATGGACAGTTAGGTATTAAGGTGGAATGTGTGTGTGTGTGTGTGTGTGTGTGCGTGTGTGTGTATACTGTAATGCACTGCTGTACAAGTCTTAAAGTGCGTTTCTTGTTTTCCCCCACAGGTGGCAAGGTGGGTCAGGGTCCCTCCTGCATGCAATCTGATGTCGGTGTCCATACAGACACTGCAGATGATGATAGTACTGTTGAGGCACAGGCAGGGTTGTCAGGGGCTGAAACTGTGCCATCATTTGACATCCCCCTCTTAGCCACCCCAAACCCACATACCCCATCACCAGGGGCCATAGCAGAGGGACAGTTGGTGACAGTGCACAGGAGAGTGTGGTGTCTATGCCTACTGTGTCTGGTCACAGCAGGCATAGCCAGATGTCCAGCAGGGCACCACATAGGCAGATGTACTGGGGTGCTCATGTTAGGGCTGCTGATCATCATGCCCCTGGCAGAAGCGCCACAACTGGTACCACCAGGCACATGTTTCAGACTGTCATGTGGGTGCAGGCACATATGGAACTGTACACCAGACAGGGCCTGAGGCTGCAGAGGGCTGCTCTCACATCTGCAAGTGACAACTTCCACGAACTGTCTGGTGTCCTCCGTGATTATACCGAGGTCATGGATAGATGGTTGGGTGAGATGGTGGGCCTCATTGATCATGGTTTGTCCATGCTTGAATATGTGGTGGGAGTGTGGCGATGGCCATGTGGAAATAGGCCAGCAACACCAACAGCTGGTGGTTGATGTGGACGTGCTAGGACATCAAGGCGCTCCTGTAGTAGCAATACCAGCCCCAGCACTGCAGAGGTGCTGCTTTCCACACCACAGCAAACCACGTGTACGTGGCCCTGGCCAGTCCCATGTTTCAGTACTGGGGTGCATCGCTGCAGGTGGTCATAGGTGTGTACCTGGCTATTGTCCATGGAGAGATGGGTTGTGTAGGGGATGTGTGTACAGTGGTATCATGCCACCTGCCATGTGCCAGCAGGCAATCTATTAACTACACCACTGTGGTGACCCTCAGGGTGAGAGTGACATGCATCAGCCAATCCTCTGGGTGCCTCCTGCGAATGGCCACTGAGGTGATCCACTTGACATGCATGCAACATGTCTTACAACACATGGTTAGTGTCTGTGATGGAGACCTGTACCCAAGCATGTTCTGTTGACTGTGGTAGTGTAGTGGAGGTACCGTGGCATGTGGTGCATACAGGGTGATGTCCCCTATATGTACCAGTTATAACACAGCTGGGCAGACATGTCAGGGTCAGTCAAGCATAGGTTGCCTTTATGTATCCAAGCTGGATACCTGCCATCTGCACATCTGTACATGGACCGACTGACATCAGCTTGGCAAGCAGCTATGCAGTAGGATGAATGTGTCGACAGATAGACATTTGACAACAATATGTATGCTATTACTACATGTTGGAAGCCCTCAATGACATGTGCTGTACAGATGGTAGTCTACAGTTACATTCAATATGTCAGATCATTATCCAGTAGGGCATATATACTTTAACACAGCTCACACACCAGGTACATGACAGTGAGGCCTCATAGTCCAGCTATGCCTGCAGGTATGCTTGTTGTCAGTACTACATTTAGCACTCTACTCTTGACTGGGAAAGCACTATCAACAGTAGTACTGCCATGATACACTACATGCCAGTGTGATAGCATGTAACCTGGGTTACTACCCTTGTATGTAACACAGTCACATGGATAACAGTGCTGTACAGATCTTATATAATTGTGAGTCCCACACATGACACTCACACCCCTTGCTACTGTAATGACAACACATAGATGCATGTATGGTACATGGCATTGCATACACTTATTACAGAGGTCATTACCCTGCTATGTTTTCAGACTGGGATGTGAGCACTGGTTACCTGCAATTTAACAGCTAAGCAGATTTGCACACTGGTAAGCGATGCCTACACAGTGTAAGCACCCATACATTTAACCATAGCTTAGCAATACTTAACTTCACACAAACCTGTGCAAATGTACTTAAAGCTACTCAAAACTGCCTTAACCACTCTGTATCCGACAACCTTTGTTCTACCCAGCAACAAAATACATAGCCCTTGCAGGTCTGGAACACAGCATCCTGTACACTGTAGTTACAACAGTTAACCACTACACCATGACAGCTGTGAGGACAGGTGTTCTTGTGCCACTACACATATTTAATAGTATTGAACAATTGCTATGACTTTCACAATTGTGTAGTACCTGTTATTGATATTACTGTTGCATCACATATGTTGCTATATCTAAATATAGATATACATCTGGGAAGGTATACACAACTGTGATGCTTACACATGATAGGAATATATACATATATATATATATATATATATATATATATATATATATATATATATATATATATATATATATATATATATATATATATATATATATATATATATATATATATATATATATATATATATATATATATACATATATGTTGATATATGTCTACACGTACATACACATATATATTCATACATATATATGTCTACACATCTGTATAGTGCATCCTATATATGGCCATTTGTTGATATATATGTATGCACTTCTTATGTGTGTATATATATATATATATATATATATATATATATATATATATATATATATATAACTATATGTGCATACATATCTAATCAGATATACTTATTTATGTCGATATATATGTAGATATCCATAAGTATATGTGCATATGTATCTATATCTCTGTATATGTGTAGACATATATTGCTGTGTATATGTATATATTTGAGTGTTTATATGTATATACCTATATATGTATATATATATATATATATATATATATATATATATATATATATATATATATATATATATGTATAGGTTCATAGGTTCATAGGTTCATACTAGGCTATCTGCCCTAGGGCAATTATAAGCCTAGACAGAATGTGTTTGGCTTTCTCCATCCATTTTAAATTAATTTTGCTATGCCCTTTTTCGAGGTTAGTATACTGTGCCTCTGTCTAACAGTGACACAGAAGTGATACCCGGGGTAAACCTATGATCTCCCATCCACTCATCAAGATTCTTCTTGAAGAGAGTCAATGAGGGACGCTGCCTAACCTGGACTGGGATTTTATTCCAGAGTGAAGGGAGCCTCTGGGTTATGAATCTGTCCCTCCAGCATGTCCTATTTATTTCAGTGCTGAGGTTCAAGTCTCTCGAGCGCGTAGCTCGATGGGATTTGGATGTGTGTGTGTGTTTACCATATGTCCAGAACATGGAGTGGAGTCCTACCTCCGCACCAGCAGTCCCAATCTCTTAGTGCAACGGGATGTCATGTATGTATTGTAGGTATATATGTAGACTGTTGCCACTGTAACAGGGGTTGTCTTAACAAACATGTTGTGTGTGGGAGGTCACATATGCTTTTGACATGTGCGCCATTGGCTACTGACAGACATCCTAAGGACATCATAGTATAGCACCACTGCTAGCACAGTAATAATCCAGTGGACTACAGCAGAGATATGACCAATATATGTGGACAGTCTGGCACTCTGTGGTCAGTCCATAGGAGTACACAAATCTCCTTCATGTGAGATGTGGATTACGCCTCACAATGTGGATGTTAATAGCCATGTGAGTGGGTATATCATTTAAATACTGGACTACATAAGCCCACACAGTTTATGTATTCACACACACCAGTCTGTCCTGACACATAATACCTTGTGGTGCCGAGGTCACATGACCACATACTACCTAGTAGTTAGTGACATACATCTGTATAGAATCCCACTGCTTTGTCAGAAATACACAACAGTTATGGTGGCCTGGCAGCAGTATGTCTTGCAAATAACTGGACATGACAGCACACTGGGTAATTACACTAGGCTGCTAGGAAGGTCACAAAGCACTGTGCAAACTACAGGCAGACTGCCACAACACTGGACTACATTTTGTATGGGGAATACACATGTACCTGCAAGTATAGCAGGCTCTACACGCATGTCACAGCACATGTAACATAAGATAGAATAGGACCAAGAACAATGGCATCTACCACAGTCTGTGCACAGCCCAAGGTACGTATGCACAATACACATACTGTCGACAATCACCATAAGTACACAGATGCCAGTACTGTACACACAACTTCAGAATGCCCATGATTTCTCCTCAGAAACATCCCCTACTATACATAACATGTCTAGCAGTCTGATATCAGACTGGCTTATCAGGTATGATGTCAATAAATAATGGTGTACAGTACATATGCACCTCTTACTGCATGGCATATGTACAAAGGTTGACAGACTTGTGGCTGGAGCTAGAAACACTAGCCCATATTGGCATGTTGCTGTGATAACCTCATACATTTACTGTCATATCAGGGTTTGTTGTGATATATCCCCTATGAGAGAACTGTCATGTCTGTCACCATGTACTGACTGCAATCCTAACATGGTGCTTCTGCAGTTTTCAGATAGGGGTTCTGTGAGTAACACAAGAAACAAGAATGTCTAGTAAATTGGCCCATGTCTGCTGCCTGTCACCCTGTCCCACTGGGAAATCAATGGGATGATCCCAGACGTTTAGGCAGAAACAAGAAATTCAAATGATTGTCAGACATCTATAAGAACAAACTTGTCACTCTAGCAACTCCCCAAAATGTTATAAGACTAATAAGCCAAGTATGTCCCATCTACACCCCCATGTTGTCAAGCTGTGACCAGAGTGTTTACAGTAACAGAGTGAGATGTATGTGCATAATACTAATGTTGAATCTGATAATTTGTGTGGCAACATTCAGGTAGTGCTAACAAACATTGCTCCCACAGGTCTGTCAGATAAGAACACTGTGCCTAGAAATAAAAGATTGATATCCTGTACTGGTACTGTGTACTCAGGTATTGTATGGCATTGTTAGTGTTGCAGTTGCTCTGAATAATAAGGTATCACTCATCACTGTCACCCACACTGTGCTACATAATATAACTGACTAGGAAATCCAGTATAAGAGTGTTGTAATACAAGGTCAGAATGTAAAACCACAGGAGAATTACAGACATAAATCAGATAAGAGATACACAGCAATATCTATATAGCACACACAACTGTGATGGACAGTATTTTAATTTTAGCAGACACAGCCATGGTCTGAATCCTGGGAGTGGTAGTAAGCTGTATGCAGAATCATACCCCACAAGTGTATAGAAACATTCAGAATGTCCAGTTAATTGGCCCATATTTGCCAGTTGTCACCCTGTCCTTCTGGCATATCAGTGTGCTAATCTCTGACATGTAGACAGCATTTCATGTCATATAACTGACTGTCAGGCCTGTACATATTTGGAAAATGTCAATGAAACCAAACCTGTCATTGTACAATACACTAAAGGTTTAAGAGGGCAATAGTCAAAATATGTCCCAGTTTACCTGCATGTGGTCAAGACATGCCCAGAGTGTGTGCAAAAAGAGATGGACAGGTACGTGCATAACATCAACCTGGAATCTGGGAGTGTGTGTAGAAACAGTTAGTGTTAACAAACAATTCCTCCACAGGTATACCAGGTAAGAGGTGTACACTGCAGGTAAAACTAGTTCATGTATATAGTTGCCGACAGCCATACCACTGTCTAAACTAAGGTAATAGGGCAGTGTACTAATACTTGTAAGTTACAGATAACAGCACTGACTAGGAAAGTAATGTGAACTACAAGAATATACTAGTTGTTAATTGACATCCCCCCACCATATCTGCAACAAAAAACTAACTACACAACTCCATTGGTATGTGCTGACTTAACTCTAATGTTGGGACATATGTCCTATTGTTCGATAAATATTTAAATCTGTTTATCTGCATGCACTATGCTGAAATACTCCCACATTGGTGGCATGGTGCCATCAATGTACCTGCATGATGTTTTAATTACCACTCTGGTCTCATATATGCATGTGTTGGAATACATGTATATGATCGAGTGACCGATAATCGAATCTCGGTTTCCCTGAACCTAAATGTCGAAAAGCTCCAGGTGTCGAACGGTCGGAATGTCATAAAGAATTCTGAATTCGACATTTCCGACAGCTCTACCACTTAAACAAGCTCTACCATTGGTCAAAAAGGGGGGAATGTTTTGCGGATCGACATAATTGCATTAGCAACTATGCGAAGTCGCATTACTGCCGTCGAACATTTTCCAGTCGGCCATCCACCGACCAAACAAATGCATGTGTACTGCATGTGTTCTGTTTCCTATGCAACTGTTCCCTATCTGGTGTTTGGGTTAATGGGAGTATCTATGCATGCTTTTACAAATAATCCTGGAATGTGTTGACTATTACTAACCCACATACGTTAATAAAACTTAAAACACCATAGTACATATGGGAATGTAGCAGCAGACCCACCTGTCCCATCTCAGCTGGCCGTGGCACCGGGCACCAGCATGTCTTAGGCCCAACCTGGGACCTCCTCGTCCGTTGGTCCTGCACCACCTTCGGGTGGAACCCCCTCAGTGGATGGGGATCACCCCCCGGGAACGGGCATAGACAGGACCCTTTCACCCATTGCCAGGACCGGGACGTGGTGCATAGCGAGCTCTGCAGGGAGGTCGGAGATCTGCCAAGCCAGCTTGAGGGCCATGTGTCCTGACTAGAGGGTTGGTCTGGCTTTCCTACTCAAACCCCAGCACAGCCACCTTTGGGGCTGTAAAGGTGCAGTAGTGACTGCCCATGGGTGGGGACTTCAGTCCCACTGTTTCCACTAGGGGGCTCATGGGCTTCCGATTTCTCAACACCCCTCCCATCAAGGTGTTTATCCCCCACATGTCATATACCACCCTTGTATGCATCTTGCTTGTCATATCTGTTAACCTACCTCCCCAAATATGCCTACTATCCCTCCCCAACATCCCACTCTCACCTGAAAAAAAAAAGGCAATCCGTTCCCAAAAAAAAAATCTCGCCCCATACATAGCTGTCCATTTCGCACACGTGTCCACTAGACATATGGAATCTGGTCTAATTGGCTTAACAACATATTATTGTTGCCCTCACCCTTCTCTCAGGGGTATGAGTGTCCAAATCTATTTCCATATTCAGCGTATATGCACAGCTGTTGCTCTAGAAGAAATGGGCAGCTATGGACCTTCCCTACACCGTTTCTGCACATCCCTTGCTATTTTTCCTACTGTTTTTCCCTCTTTGTGCCCCTTTTTCACCACTTTCCTATTAACCTTTTTTCATTTCTTTCAAAGAAATTAGAGCGGGGGTAAGCGTAAGTAAGCACTTTTAAGCAGCAGTAAGCAGGTTTAAGCCTGTGTGGGTGGGGGTAAGCAATGCCTACACAGGTTAAGCAATTTAGAAGCTAACTGAGTATACAAAACTGTAACCAAAAGTTAGCAATGCTTAACACCACACAAATCCTCACAAACCCACTTACAACTGCTTAAAAGTGCCATAATCAGTCTGTATCCAATGGCCCTTGTTATGCCCAGCAACAAAATAAACAGCCTCTAAAAGGCTCTAACCCAGGACCCTGCACACCATAGCTAAAGTGATTTACCATTAAGCCATGTCAGATATACACAACCTTGATGTTTTTACAAACATATCCAGCACAGGCATTGAACAGTACAGGAAATGTATTTAAACATGTATCTGTATGTGTATGTGTATGTGTATATATATTTACATCTAAATAGATATATACATACCATAGGGAATGTACAATGTGGAAACAATAAACATTCCTAAGATACATACACACAGGCACATATATGCAGAGACAGATATATATATATATATATATATATATATATATATATATATATATATATATATATATATATACAATAAAAGTAGAATAAGAAGTCACCCAAAGATCCTTCTAAGTAGAAATGAGCAGCAAAAATCTTCAAAAAACTTTGAAGGGCCACCAAAAATATGTTCCGTATAAAATTTATTTTGACAAACAATAGAAACAGGATAAGCGCTTTCATGTACGCTACTGGAAATGCCTATGTGCCTACATAAAATGCTTTACAAGATAGGCAGTCTGCTAGATACATCAAATTTAGATCATTACAAGTTGCATGAAACCTGGGTATAAACTTAAAATTCAATGTGGGATGAACATATTCCTGTTCATTTGTAATCATGTAACACGTTACATTTATTGCAGGGAAATGTTCCGTTTTTCTTTATTTTGTGTTCCTCTTTTAATTCATGAATGTCATTATCCATGCAGAGAAGTCTTTTTAAATTTTTACTATTCTTGTAGGTAAGACTAGGTTTTAAACCTACTATATCTCGTATGTCATGGTCTACTGTCAAGACATGCCAGTTCTTAGATATAATATTAACAATGTCTTTATTATCATTTGTGAATCTAGTTATTATACTAACTTTCTTCTTAACTGTTAACTGGGTTATATTACGATACTCAGTTGTTCTACATGATGCTTCTGTTTGTTTCAATATTATCTCTTTATTATGTTGTAATAATTTCTTATTATAACCTCTTTCTGTAAATAAATATTCTAAGTGATTAGCCTCTTCTCTAAGTTGATGTAAATCTTTACAAAGTCTTGAAAGTCCGATAAATTGAGATTTCACAACATTCGGAAAAATGAATCTAGGGTGCATACTATTATAGTGAAGTAGATCATTTTTCCAACATGGTTTTCAATAAAGTGTTGTTGTGATGTTATTATTCATGCCTTTCTTGATTGTAATATCCAAAAAATCAATAGTGCTATAGGAATATGTATAGGTGAATCTCAAAAAATCTGTTGTAGATTCAAGGTATTGTATAAATTCTTTCAACTTATCTAAACTGTCATCCCAAAACAGTAGTATGTCGTCAACAAATCTTCCATACAACAGGACACTATTAAAAAAGCTGCTATCTAATAAGTAAGTCATTTCCCATTCATGTACTACAAGATTGGCATATGTGTTTGCGCGGGGGGTACCCATTGCTACCCCCTATTTTTGCCTATATAGTTTATTCTGAAATATGAAGAGATTATTATTAAGAACCATATCTAGTAATATACCAAATAAGCTGATGTCACTATTTGTAAAATCAGTGGTCTCATTCAAGAGCTCATAAATGGCTTGTATACCAAACTCATTTGGAATAGACGTAAATAGATTCTCAACGTCAAGACTCACTAAGATGCAGCTTTCAGGTATCCCTTCCATAAATGTTGAATCTAGTGTCTCAATAAGCTGATAGGTATCCCTAAGTATGTAAGGGATGACTTTCACTACTTGACTTAACTTTTTTAAATATATTGATAAACTTTCAGTTACCCAACCCTCACCAACTACTATGGGTCTCATGGGTGGGGGGAATATGTTCTTATGTATCTTGGGTAAACCCTTTATATGGGGTATATATGGTTGTTTTATCAAAAAATACAAGTATAGTTCTTTATCAATTTGTCTACACATCAGCATGTCATAGAGATTCTCATGTATATTATTAATAATTTTATCTACTGTTGGGTAATCAATTTCAGTATAGGTTAAGTCATCATTCAACATATTAAACATAATTTCATTATACTCACTGGTATCCATCAATACAATCCCTCCCCCCTTATCAGCAGGTTTAACAGTTAGTAATTGATTTCTATGTAATGATTGTAGTGCCTGCCATTCATTACTAGATATATTAAAGAAGGAACATCTGTGTTTAACTGTAGTGTAATACTCATAGAAATCATGCTCACACAATTTAACAAAGCATTCAAGCTGCGGTGACAACATTGGTATAAAGTTACTTTTTCTCTTGAAGCACACACTACTTTTAAGTGTAGGATCATCCACTTTTTCTGATCTATCAGAAAACATCAGTTTCAATGCAACACTCCGAACAAACAATCTAATATCAGTTAAGAGTTCATGTAATAGACTGCCTTGTGAAGGTATGAATGACAGTCCTTTGTTTAATAAAGAAAATTCAGCTTCAGACATATTATAATGGGACAAGTTAAATACCAGAGTTCCTAAATTCTCTGTCGTCTTCTTTGTAGGTTGTTTTCGTTCGACAATTTTCATTTTCTTCTTCCCCGGCTGCCTGATCTGCTCCTGGAGGCTGCGCGTATTTGTACAGGGAGCGGCAAAAAATGTTCCAAATTACCTGTGTTCACTTTAGGTTTTGATCCCATGGATATATTTCTTTTCTCCATAGCTGAAAACGCTAACTGATTAGGAGGTGGTGTATCTTTCCAGTTCCTGGCATTTGATGGTTCATTTTCTGGCGTCTCAGCATCTAATCCCTCATAGGTCACAGTGTGTGCAGCCGGTATATCATTAAAAGGGCAATGTTCTTAAACACTGACTGCTAATTGTGAGGACTCATGAGTAGACAGATTTATCTGCTTTTCAGGTTGTCTACCTTCTCTTTCATTATAGCGTGGCCAAACAAACACCTGGCCCATAGAGAAATCTTTGAAATCACGTTGCAGCTTCTTATGTTTGCTTTGTTGCAGTTTATCGCTAAAAGCTGTAATTTGAGAATATATATTGGCTAGTCTTCTCTCGAAGATCGCCCCTTTAAATTTATCAAGAATGTCGTTATGTAGCGATTCTATTTTGCCATTCAGTTCTATTTCTATGGGTTTAAAATAATCAATGATTAAGCGCATATAGTTATTGCTTAACTCTATATTGAGTTTCTGCCATTTTTTAAGAAGTTCCGGATGCTTGTCTCCATACGAAGGCATACATAAAACTCTCATTCCGCGTGGAATGATTTGGAACTGGAGACAAGCTTCCATGTGACGTCTTTGCCACAGAAGTCTTTGCAACTTATACAAATTATTTTCAAGTTCTCTACTCAGTGCATAAAAGTCACTCATGTTATCAACAGTACCTGAGTTTATAATAATAGGATTCTCCTGTAGCTCCAATCCCAATAACGGATTCAGATGTTGTTCACTTAGATAGTCCCATCCGCGGGTATTGTTGCTTTTACCAGGATTATAATCCAACTCCACCTGCGTGTTCTCCATTTTCGTGGCAACTTCTCACACAGAGTAGTGGCAGAAATACAATAAAAGTAGAATAAGAAGTCACCCAAAGATCCTTCTAAGTAGAAACAAGCAGCAAAAATCTTCAAAAAACTTCGAGGGATCACCAAAAATATGTTCCGTATAAAATTTATTTTGACAAACAATAGAAACAGGATAAGCGCTTTCACGTACGCTACTGGTACGCTTCATCAGATCTAATTCCTTTTCATCTCAGGCTTTCTTAAATAGTTATATCAATTAAACTCAATCTGATAATTATCAATTAATTAAACAATCATCAAATTATTTCAATGACTTGTATATAGAAACTTCCTGACATCAAAAAAAGAGAAATATATTAAATCGAAGTTACTCAATAGCTTGCGCTTAATAGACAAACATCCTTTAACATTATTATAAATGTGCATAAAACATGAATGCAGATGTATATATAAAGTTGAATTCAATTAAATTGCATAAAAAAAAATATATATATATATATATATATAAATGAATTACATGATTACAAATGAACAGGAATATGTTCATCCCACATTGAATTTTAAGTTTATACCCAGGTTTCATGCAACTTGTAATGATCTAAATTTGATATATCTAGCAGACTGCCTATCTTGTAAAGCATTTTATGTAGGCATGACGACAAGGAAATTTAGAGACAGACTTTACAACCATAAATATGACATAAATAAACAAGATCAGTGTAATGCATTAGCGAAACACGTTGCAGCTTCACCAGGACATAGCTTTAGATTTAGGATACTGCAGAAAGTTAGAATTAATAAGAAAGGTGGAGACAGAATGAACAGCTTAGAAAGAGTAGAGCTAGAGTGGATATTTAGATTATGTGCACACTGTGAACCAGGTCTAAAACCTGTTTTAGAAGGACGTAGATTAAAGTAAGTAAAATGTTTTTACGTAAATTTAAATATATATTTTTTAGATTTATACATATATATATTTTTTTGTTTTTTCTGCTGTTTTTCAGCAGTTATATATTAGATAGGTGTTATTAATCAAATAAACAAATGTATTTATTTGGGCATTTATATAAATATTCATTTATTTACATATATATATATATATATATATATATATATATATATATTTTTTTTTATGCAATTTAATTGAATTTAACTTTATATATACATCTGCATTCATGTTTTATGCACATTTATAATAATTTTAAAGGATGTTTGTCTATTAAGCGCAAGCTATTGAGTAACTTGGATTTAATATATTTCTCTTTTTTGATGTCAGGAAGTTTCTATATACAAGTCATTGAAATAATTTGATGATTGTTTAATTAATTGATAATTATCAGATTGAGTTTAATTGATATAACTATTTAAGAAAGCCTGAGATGAAAAGGAATTAGATCTGATGAAGCGTACCAGTAGCGTGAAAGCTTATCCTGTTTCTATTGTTTGTCAAAATAAATTTTATAATGAACATATTTTTGGTGGCCCTTCAAGTTTTTGAAGATATATATATATATATATATATATATATATATTTATATATATATATATATGATATATATATTTATATATATATATATATATATATATGTATATATATAGATATGCATGTAACTACACATACACACACAGAGATATGTATAGGAAGATACATATTTAGATGGAGCACACCATATGTAACAGCCAGTATGCCTACAGTTGCCACCTTACCAACTGGACACTGTATGAGTCACCCATACAAAAGACAATTGTTGCCTGGAAACTATATCCACAGAGAGGTCAAAGGATATAACACCACACACAGATTTGCATACATAAGAAAGCTTTATTTGTGTACCATTACAGTTGTATATACCATGTCATATAGCTGTTTAGACTCTGAAATACATATAAACAGACTAATGCAGCTCTCAAACAGATACATTAATACAGTATTCCGGAAAGCATTACATATGTTGTTATCCAGGCCAAGGCCTTCAAATAGTACAACAGTAAAGACAGACTGGGCCACAGGTTAACAATCAATCAACAGTAAGTAATGCAGATGTATAGTCTAGCTGCCTCTGTCTACGCTCTGTACACCATCCCTAGGGGTTAAAGACCTCAGTTGACACAATGGGATGTATCTGTTACATAGCAAGGCATAACTGAAACCATTACAATCACACTGACAAACAGAACACTCTTTATGGCAGGAAGCAGTAGGCCTGCATTTACTCAAGGTGAATTGTATGGAAATGTACATCCAAATACCTTAAGGCAGCTTACCCCTGATACTGTTGTAACAGACTAGGTTAGTTATGGTGCATCCCCCCCAATAGACTACAGGGCCATATACCACTGTTACATACACTGACCTCTGGACTGCATAAGGGCACACATATATTGTATAGATGAAGCCCACACATATATGGACCCAACCCCCCAATATGTGTGGGGGCCACAACAGCAGTGGAATGATGGCAGGAATGGCAGCATGAAATACTCACTGGCCACTACATAGCAACCCCTGATAGCATGTCATATGGACAAAGCCTGGTATGCAGGTGGAGGACAGAGACTGGAACACAGGCCCATATGTGAAATAGTGTTGTCATACTCTAAGCAAGTCACTGGTGTTACAGGATAATCTGCAACATACCCTTAGTCAGGAATATTAATTCAGAAACACAAATGGATGTAGCCATGTACTGCTAGCACTCAACACATACACACAGCCAGTGATATGTCACTAGATGGGTTGCAAACTGGCTAAAGGACAGAACCCATAAAGTTAAAATCGCTGGAGCAATGTCAGACTCAAAGCCAGTCACAAGTGGTGTCCCACAGGGATCTGTCCTGGGACCCCTCTTGTTCGGCATTTATTTCTCAGATGTTAAAGCAAACATGGGAGGGCTGTGGCTGACAAAGTTTGCAGATGACTGCAAACTAGGAGCCATAGTCGATACACCAGCAAACACACACATCCTACAAAAAGGCCTCACAGAAATGGACAACTGGTGCCGGAGTCACGGCCTTAAACTAAATGCCAAAAAATGTATAGTCATCCCCTTTGGGAAAAACAAAGTACCCACAAATTATCACATAGACAGCAACCCACTGAGTATGGAAAAATTAATCAGAGACCTAGGGACCCAAGTCGACAGTGACCTCTCATTTGACACCCACGTTGCCAAAGTGGTTAGAAAAACATTCTACCTTGCACACCTCATCATGAAGGGATTCACACCAGATCCAAGGATGTCATTGTACCCCTATATTCCTCCCTCATCAGACCCATGATTGAGTACAATGCCCCATTTGGTATGTACCTCACCCGGCATTTGCCACAGCTGGAGAGACCACAAAAGTACCTCACCAAGAGGATCAACGGTCTCCAACATATGTCTTATTCTGCCAGACTAAAAACACTTCAGCTCTATTCAGTAGCATACCACCTGCTCAGAGGTGATCTCTGCCTGACGTATAAGGCCATGTCCAATCAGGA